>NW_013671178.1:10869-21645 GCF_000517525.1 Limulus polyphemus
ATATTTGTTCATTGTTAGCAGAAGCTGCTTTCACTAACTTCAGTTCATGACCTTTGTTTTACCTCTGACTTGCATATTGATATGTCATTGTTTTATGTTTCTTGGTAAAAATTCAAATGTTCAGTTACTTTATGAAGCTCCTTCGGGTAATTTTTGTGTTAATTTAGCCTTAAAAATTCAAATGTTCAGTTACTTTATGAAGCTCCTTCGGGTAATTTTTGTGTTAATTTAGCCTTAACGTAAAAATCAGTATTATGTTATAAGTAAAACAATTGTACTTTAATCTGAGGAAAATTGGCCTGTTCCAGAAAATGTGTCACTTAAGCTGTCCTACTTTAATAGTTCAAATAAGGTAACACACACACACACACAATATTTTTACCCACTCTTGTTCTTTCCTGTTGCATATATATATTTTGGCATGAAAAAAACCACTTTATGGGGTACAATAAAGTATTGGATTGGATATAAACCATGCAAATTAACATCATCTAGTTTTTTCCAAGTTGTGTATGTAGAAATAAAAATAATTCAATAATATTTGATGTCAAACGTACCTGGATTGTTTCTAAAACTTGTGAGTAGTAATCTTGACATAGTCCAAATTAATATCAAATTCATGCTATCATGCACCTTACCCTAGATAGTGTACGGCTGTTTTTTATAACTTTTTTCTTATTTTTTACAGCTGCATGGATTTTACAGAAGTTTCCAGAAAGCTACAAAGAAAAAGTAAGCAGTTTTAATATATTGCAACATAATGTATACCAGAATAATAGCTTATCCAAGTCATTTTTATAGATAGTAGATTACTATCATGCCAGTATTTTCAGCGTAGAAAGCTAACATGTGATGTAAGCATGCTCTCTTTGTTTTAATGGCTCTTATTACAAACCTTACTAGGTATTTTCAGCACAACAAAAATACTTGTCTTTATTTTTATTTTGTAATCTCTTCATCTCATCACTGCAAAACTAAATATGGGTGCCTGGCATGGTCTGGTGGTTAAGGTGCCTTGATTCACAATCTGTGTGTTACAGGTTCAAATTAATTTTGCTGAATATGCTTGCCCTTTCAGCTATAAAGGTTTTATAATGTGACTGTCAATCTTACAAATCATTGGTAGTCCAAGAGTAATTGTCATCCAAAAAGCCTAATTGTTTCATCAATATGTACAATTTGTTTAATATATTTCTTCCAACAGTTTATAGTTTCCTTTAGTGATAATGCAATAAACATAATTGTCGCTTGTAACACAGTGGTGTAATTACCTTGTCTAATTATGTATTTTCTCAATGTCTGGATAAATTTACAAAAGTAAAAAGAACTTTTGATGTAATTCTTGCTTACACAATCCAGTTTTTTGTTGCTGTATAAGTGATGTAAAGTATTTCATGGGGCTGACATGACCAGGTGGTTAGGGTGCTGTTTCAAATCCCTGTCCCACCAATTGCATTTGCCTTTTCAGCCATGGGAGCATTATAATGTGGTGGTTAATCCTACTATTCATTGGTAAAAAGAGTAGCCCAAGAGTTGGCAGTGGGAGGTGATGACTAGCTGCCTTCCCTCTAGTCTATCACTGCTAAATTAGGAATGGCCAGTGCAGATAGCCCTCATGTAGCTTTGCACGAAATTCAAAACAAACCAAACTAAATCAGGGCTGTCTTAATTTTTATTTATTACTGCCTCTAGCAAGTTAACCTTGCCCCTGTATGACCAGTAGAATTAAAGTCGGGTTGCTTGATAAGCAGCATCAATCAAAGCTGTTCCACTGCTCCCGGTGCTACTTCTAACAGCATCCATACAACTGAACACTTTCCAAGCATCATGGACAAATTATTTGGTATGTGAAGATCACATTGTTTCTATTCTCTACAGATTTTACATATCTGTCACGTATATTAATTTTTCATCAAATAGTACAATACTTACTAAAGAATTAGAATTTTCTTTTTGTATCCGTACAAGCAGATATCACGAACTGTTAAGTTTAATAATTTATTAAGAAAATTAGTTTTTATATTGTATATACTAGTAGCTGACATTCCTATTCAATGGGGGGGGGGGCAGATCTGAAAGCTAGCCTCCCATGTTTGGCACCAGTTTTTCTTGTGATAAGATTGATTTCAAGTTTTATGCAAGATTTAAACCCAGGACCTCTCAAACTAAAAATAAATGAATGCTCCATTAACCTACTAGCAATTGCTAGTAAACATTTTTATAAGAACTCTTCCTCATATACACAAACACATATACAAAATTGTCATATGAGTAAAGAAAATATTTTACATATGCTAGTATATTGATAAATGTTTTCAAACATGGTATGTTTGGAATGAAACAGGGAAAATATATAACACAGTATAAGAAGGTATTAATTTTTTTTTTTTTCTGTACAGCCTTAACAGGAAATAAGTTATGAGTTATTGACTTGATTTTGTCCTGAGAATGGGACTGAGTATAATTACATAATAGCAGTTATATATTAAGAGTTCCAAGTTTCTACAGTTATGGGGCTAATTTTACTGTTGTTTAAGGAGCTATTTATATCCAATTTTTTTATTATTATACAGGAAATCCTGAAGTCTGTGCCAAGTTTTGCGTATCCCTGTGAATTCAACAAGTATGGTAACATTGTTTTAATGTACACTTCTATATTATTTCTGTTTAAAACAAAGATTGAAAAATATAAATTAGGCTTAACTATGATTTAAAAGTCAATAATTAGTTGTTCTTTTTTTATTTTTATCAGTTATTCCTTCGGGGTAGAGCTGAGTAGTACTTGCTACTCAATTAATTGATGGGCTCATTAATTAATGACACTTGATAAGTACAGCTTTCCTGACAACATGGTACAAGTTTACTTGTTGGTCATCATTGAAGCACAAAATAATAATGAGGGTGTGCCAGCTTTTCAAAAGTTTGAGGATCATTTCATTATTCTAACATGACATTAATCTTCCAATTTTCACCTAGTTTTTTTTATCTAATTTTTGAACTACCCTTACTTTCCTATGATAGATATCTTCTGAGGTTATCTAATTTTCAGAGGTCACCATTTGCACATTCTGCAAAAGCATATTTTGGGCTCAAAAATTATTTTAACAAAATCTTTTAACATAATAAAGACAACCTGGACATTTCATACTTGTCAACTAGAGATGATCATGTAGATGTCACTTTGTTTGTTTTTAAAATGTTTAGTAATCTCCCATTGATCTTGTGTAAATCAAATATATTGATAATTAAATTATGAAGACATGTTTTAATAAAAGTAATGATGTTATTATTTAAAACATAATTCCAATTATAAATAATTAAGTAGCCAGCTTATTGGATAAACATAATTAATATGTGGCTTTGCTCTAAAAAAACAAAACATACTGTACTGCCCCTAATTAATGCCCTTGAGGGCCTTGCAAAGGAGTGGTGTGTTAATTATAGTATATGGTATAGTATGTGATTTGTTGATTTCAGTGCTAATAAGTGTGTGTATATGTGTTTTCTTCTTGTTTTTTCAAATCAAAGTTACAATAATAAAAGTGGATTATATGTTGGATTACTAATGCTGTCACACAAGGTAAGCTTTATAAAAATACTGTGTGTGGGGGGCATTAATTAGGGGCAATATGGTAATAAAAATCCCTCGTGTGTGCAAATATTGCATCTAAAAAATCATAGTGAGTTTATTTAAATCACTGTAATTTTAAACAAAAAAACAAACTTCAACAAGCTACATTTGCAAAGCCTTAAGCAATCTCCATTCATGGGACTTCTCTGTTTCATACTATATACATACTAGATGAATGCCTATCATAAGATGTTGCTCTAAATGTGATGAGTTAATAATTAAAAAATGTTATAAAAAATCTCCAACTGGGACTTGGCTATGAGACTAATGAGTGAGCCAGTTTGAACGTTACCAACAAAGTAAACATTACCAATAGAGAGTGGCTCTTATATAGATATATTCTTGTGTCTAGGTAAACTATTTGTATCTGATGATGATAAAACCTTCTCCAAACTTGTAAATTTGTTTGACGATAGTGAAACTGTCCAGTTTGATCATATTTTTAGCCTTTTATAGGATATAGGTCTTTTAATTTTACTTAAATGTTTTAGCATGGTTTTATGACAAAAAAATGAAGTCCTTTTTTGTTATTTTTGTTTTTCTTTTCTACTTTCTTTTATAGTTCAATTTATTTTGTTTACAACTTTAGTACCCAATGTTCAGTGTAGATAGCCCTGGTGCTTTGTGTCATAAAGCCCCAAACACCAGCAACATTTGTTATTGTGTTAAACTGCTAATGAAGTTTTCATTGTTACTCATTCATCACATCTGTAATCTGTATAAGCTTACTTTATTTCAACTTATCTGATGTCTTTGCATTGAAGAATATTCCTGGAGCTTTCAAACATATAATTTAATCCACAAATACTTCTACAATTCACAGCAAAAGTTTTACAGAAAGTATAAAATACTCTTTTTACCTCTCTATATTTACTCTATTTTGATGTGATTGATAGTTTTCTGTTGATTTCTTCCCACAAGTTTCCACAACCCTACAAAACTACTGAAGTATTGTTGATGAAAATAAAAATTGTTTCTTTACATTGTTTATAAATCAGAAAAATACTAAACATGACAGTAACTGGTGATATTACTAGTAGGTACAAGTTAACTTAAGTTACATATGCTTAGTTCTTAGGATCAAGTTTACTATTTTATACGAACACAACTAAATTAAAGCATGTGGATACTTTGGGTGTACCTTCACTGTACAAAAAGGAGAATAAACTTAATACCACATGCTACTTGTTAGAAGTAGAGAAGAGTAAGATTATCTATAGAATTAGTCATTATTTTGTGCACAAGTGAGCCAAAAAATATTATTTTGAATTGGTAAAATGCCAATTCCACACATCCCTGCCCTTAATATATGCTTATTTGTCACTGTACATTATAAATGGTATATGAAGGCAGTCGCAGCCTATATAAATGTAATTGATCATTGGAGTATGTATCTATAATATTATTCTATAGCATATATGATATTAAGTACAATCTAGAACCAAATTTATATGTTACATTTTTGTTATGTTTCCTGAACAGAGTGAGTACTTACAAATTTTAATGCTATATTAGTATATTTGTTTTTGGTTACTGAAAACTGACTTGTATATTTATACATAGTTTAAAGACTGGCATGGATAAAGAATACTTTTTTTAGGCATCATTTGCCCTGTGATCAGAATGTGCCAATGTAGGTCAGAACTTACAAATTTATGAAAGTATGAGGTTTGATGTTGCAAATATAATGCATACCAATGTAGAAAAAGTAAATTTATAGTTTAGTTAACACTAATAAAGAAAGCTGTTCAAATTATAAAGTGCAATGTAAAATCAGGGGTAGATCCAGGATCTCTTAAAGGGGAAAATCCAACTAAATCTTTACTAGCACTACTTGTAAATTTATATTGTTGTCATTGTTTACTATGCCTATAACTTTACACTGCTAGTAACTTTAGTAATAAAATTAATTAGAAAGCCTACAAAAATCTCTGGTTATCTGAGTCAGGTTATAATCCAGCAATTTCAAAGCTTATATTGTTATTTCTAGTAATGTGATTAATGTTAAAGTGAAAATAGTTGAACGCTAACATTTCAAATCTTTTAGTTAAAATTAAATATTTATAATTATTTGTAAAAAAATAGAAATTGTATAAAAATGTATTATTTACACAGTCATACCACTTGCATTTTTGTTTAGTTTGGACATCAACAATATGAAAAACATCTTTCTCGTAACAGTTTTAACTTCTAAACAATGAAACATCGAGTCTGTAATAAGCCTATAAGAGCTCCAAGTTCCAAAACAATACTAACTTTGTTTAAATAAGTCTAAAGTCTACACATATTGTTATTGTCTGGAAAAAGCCAAAGTCCAAACATTTACCATGGCAACATATAATTGATGTTCATGTTGTTGTACTAGCTTATAAGTAATCAATTATTGGCTGATGGTGTTACCAGATTGCTTTAGACTCCAGCTATGTTGATTTTAATAAAACTTAAAAAAACTCTTCAGTTAATCAGTTGGCCATTTAAATAAAAACACTGACATCTAATAATTCTTTTTTTTTATATACTGAGGGGACAGAGCACAGATAGCCTATTAAGTACCTTTGTGTTTAACAACAATCAAACATAATGGCAGTATTTCTATTATTTGAATAGTTAGAATAATCAAAATAATAATAATTGGAACCATAATTTTTATTAGTTGATTAATTTTGTGACAGTCAGTTTAATCGTAATTTCAATTGACTATTTCTTGGAGTAATCAAAAACTAATTTCAATATGTTGATTATAGTTGCTGCTCATAGGTAATCATTTAAGTCACCCAGCTCTACTTTAGGGTTTTTGTTTGTGTGTGTTTATGCTCTGTTTTATGTACAAGCTTAGAGTTATAGCTCATCAAACTGTAAGTCTCTTTTTTTTTCATGTTGTACAAAATGTTGAAGTCTTAAGAGTTATTTGTATCAAGGTAAAATATTAAACAATTATTGTTGGATTTTTTTGTTGATGATGATGTACTAAAATTGTATAGCATCACCATAACATGAGAAAGCTCTGGTGTTGGAAGTAAAGTTTGAATAGTTTTCAATGGAAATTTAATCGCTAGTCGTCACTTTTCTGACATTTTCCTTACTTTGTTCTGTGGGCAAACCCTAGAAAAAAACAAACAAACAAGCATTAGAGTAAAAAATGCAACTAAATTGTAAAATATATGTATAAAGGAAATAATTTAACATAGAAAGGTAAACAAAATTGTTATTATTGTTATCATAAGCTTCAGAATTATTATAGAAACTTTCTTTTCATTTTAGTATTCCTCATATTGATATCTTATGTTCAATTTACATATGTTTTCAATCATTATGCACACACCAGTCAGATAGTATCTTTTTTTCACTATGAGAAATTGCAAGCAATATTAATATAAATGTTTTATTTATAGTTAGGGTAATAAGTACGGATAATGTGTTTTCATCACTTATTGGCAAAATAATTGTTTTTTTCCAGCAATACTGTTCAACATTTTTCTTTTGTCCTGACAAATATCGATAGTAAGTGGACATTTGGCTTTTGTCGCCACACCCCTAATTCTCCTACATGTCATGTTTTATTGAGGTAAGAGCACTCCTTCAAGAGGTGTAAAAATTCATTTTGAAGCTCAATATATGATAGTTTATTATTTTTATGATAATATGTGAGTGCAAGTCAGTTTTTTTTAATATATACGCTTCTGTAGAAAGAAACTGCTGTATGGATCTTAGCAGCATCACTCATCATTTGTTGCAACTGTAACTGACCTGTAATTTTAGTTTTTGCTACAGGTTAACAGGTTATTGAAATCTCAGTTGATTAGAAAACTAATATGACTTGAGGGACCACTTGATTATTGTCATTTATACTCTCAAATAAACAAATTTAATACATAGCCACTTCACACATAGTAGCTTTACTCGACTTGTGTTGCCCTCTATATGCACAATTTTTGCTTGTCATTAGCCTTAATGTTCCCACCTACCCTCACGTACTTTCTCTTGGTACAGTTTTGCTGTAGCATACAAAAACCTTCCACCAACAGGAGTGCAACACACCCTCTTAGTGCAGCTGACTCCCTCTGTAATGTAGAGTTGCGCTCAATTTTTGCTCTGTACTTACAATTCTCGTTTACACTTTCAGTTAATTCTAATGTGTTCTGACAACTGTTAGTTTGTTATAATTTATATGCTGCTTCTTTGTTACTTGTGGAATATTTATCTCTTTCATTTCCACATAATGTTACTACAGTGCCTTCTGTTATGGATCTGGCTAATAGTGATCCACCACCACTTACTACATCTGTGGCTGTGCCTTTGCTGTACAGTTGTTCTACCCCTCTGGATTTCCCTTGTCCTCCTTTGGTTTTTTTGGACATATTTTCCCAGGTATGTTAACTGTTATCTCCCTTCCACCTCCTTTTCAAGGCTATCCACTGTTCCTCTGAGGAATTTTCAGAGATACACACACCTTTCTCTTTTCCACATTGGTGTGCTTATCTTCCTCAGCCCCTTCACCCAAGACTCCATAATATCAGGAAGATCCTCCAAAATAAACTGTCATAAAAAAAAAGGGGCCAGACAGAGGTCTCACAAATAGGAAGCAGGTAGATGTATGTGAAACAAGATGATGCTCTTGCCAAGGAGATCCCAACAACAACAAAGTAGCCATGTATGAAAGGGATAAAACCCATGGGACAGTCCCTATCAAAACTGGCATTGGAAAACACAATGATAGGCAATTTGGTAACTCACCTCAGAAACCCAGGAAGGTGGCACCAGTAGTGGAGAGGATGCAGGGGTAGAAGAGGTTTGAGAAAGATGAGAAAAAAGGAAAGAAAGGGAGGAATGTTGATGTTCAGAAACATGTACAACCGGGAATAAAACCCTGGAGAAGTGTAAAATACTTGTTTGATAGTGTCTGCATGCAAAAGATTGTGATTTGCCTCTGAGACAAGATAGTATGAAATGGGATCCTGAGGGGGGGGAAGAGTTGGGTCATGGAGATAAAAGGGGCAAAGAATTAAAGGAATAATCTTTATGTTAGAACCTGAAGAACCTGTTAGAACCTGAATGGGCACCACAGGTGAACAAATTTGGCCAACTGTGCTCCCACAGTGTCACCCCAAGAAAACTGGGGATTGGCATCCAGTCAATGATCTCTCCAAACTCAACCGCTTCATCATCCTTGCATGGTTCACCATGGATGATCAAGGCCGACATCTCAGATGCTTACCTTCATATCCCTATCTCCTGCATCCAGATGTTAGCTTCAGTTTCTTCATGGGGGTCAAGTGTTTCAGTTGTATGGTCAGAGCCTTTGACCACCATCTGCACACTCAGGGGTTGTGGTTCTATCATTATGTAAATGACTGGCTCCTTTTAACTCTGTCCCAACAAGCCTCTCACCTACATACCTATTTGCTCCTACAGGAGGCAGCTTATGTGGGATTGCTTGTTAAGTGGAGAAGTCCCATCTTATCCCCACATAGTATTTTATCCATTAGGGGTATTTTTAAACACCTACTTCAGCATGTCCCAGCCTTCTCCATTTTGTTTGAGCACAAGTTGAGAAAAGCTATTATGTGAGAGGAGGTAAGTATCTATCGGAAATATATTTTTAGTATAGGAAAATGTTAACATTATGAAAATCTTTTCAACAGATATCACGCTTTTTGTTCTTTTGTTGGTTTTTTTGAAAGATGTCATCTGCTTGGTGGTGCTAAATCTGGAAAGACAGTTTGAAAACAAAAATCCAAGAACATTATATCTGTTATATTTCTTGCCATTTTTGTCATAATTCAAAGCTCAGAATAACAGTAATATATTTATCTGTTATTATTTCTCAAACAACACCAGATGATTGAATTCATTAATATTTTGATTTTGAAATCTTAAAAATATTTACATATTTTATATGTTTACACATTTTATAAATACATATTCATTTTACAAAAAGTATAGTTTTGGAATTATTGTGTATTTATAGATTTGTTGTGATTCTAGATATTGAATTATGTAATTTCCATAAGATTACAAAATGTTGTAATTATACAAATTTTAAGTGTAAATTATAGGCTCAACATGAGCTTGGTCAATTTGACTGACCTTGTAACCACCAAAACAAAAATCAAAATAAACTTAAATTACCCTTTTTTTTCTTTCTAAAATGACTTCAAATTGTAACATGAAACTACATTCGTTTATCCTAAGTAGCTTTAAGTTCGTAACAGTATACATCTACTTATAATTAAATTTTATTGTTTTATTACCCTTTGAACCATATCTAATTACTATCTGTGCCGTTATAAGTTGTAAATCACTCGGGGAACGTGCAGCTGATATTACGCTATCGAATTACATTACCCACAAGCTGCTCGCATGTATGACTTGTGAACCATTTTAATTATATTATTATTATTACTTATTTTACCTAAGCTTGTCTTAAGTAACTTAAAAAGATCTGTATTGTTAGATTTTAGTTACTTTTGTAATAATAAATATGAAAAACAAGAAATAAAGTACTTACCCAATCTTATTTTTTCTTGCTCTTGGGTTTTCGAAGAGAGTTAACCCTAATTTTTTATATTATAGATAATAATGCACTTAATAATTTTTATTTAATTAAATAATGCACCAAAAAATATAGACTAATAACATGGAAAAAGTAGACAAAATCACTTACCTCTCAAATTTTTCCTGGCTTTCTAACTATGCGGCAATAGCCCTTACAAGTTCATCCAAGCTAGTCGTTAACTTTCCCATGGGAATGAATCTGGTACTGTGAGTGAAATTGATGATATTCTGCTCCAAAGACAACGTTATACAATACATAATTTGATTGATGAAAAACATGACTTTTTATTGGTTATAGGTAGTATATAATGAAACATAAGAGAGAACTGTCAACGAATTGTGAAAGAGAGGATGTGACAGGAGGGGTCTGATTTTCTATTTGATTGAATATGATCTCTTATCCAGCTTTTTAAGTCTTCTTTTTTTTATCCTTAATGGTAAGGTAATAAAATGTTTTAATGTTATAGTTGATAGTTTTTATTGTTAAATTAACAACAGTAATAATCTCATCTTTCTCCTTTCTTAGTTGTTTTTGGTTTTGTCTTATACAGCCATTAGTTTTTGGTTTTGTCTTATACAGCCATTAGTTT
>NW_013671178.1:22624-30779 GCF_000517525.1 Limulus polyphemus
ATTAGTTTTTTGTACTTTCAATTAACAAGAGAGGATTTTTATTTTGAACACCATTCTTACCTGTTGGGAAACCCTGAAAGTTCTTTTTATCTGGTCAACAAAATGCTTGCTTTTGATATTGTCTGACTTCAAAACATTGTAACAAAATCATTCCAAGAAATGAAGAATAACAACTGAATATTTGAAATAAATATTCAGGCAATTTTTAACATTAACATATAGCTTCAAGTTTTTTTTGTAACTTTTGGTATTTTCACACGATTGCATTTGTAGATTAAATTTCCAAGATCAAAAGAATTAACCTTCTTGTTTCAAATAGTTTGAGTTTGTGCATGATCTTGGGAGCAGGCATGATCTAGCGGTTATCATGCCAGACTGTGAATCTAAGGGTCCATGGTTGCTTCCCATTGCTGCAAAATCATGTATATCTGTGAATTAATTTTTAAACTTATGCCCAGCAGTTTCTGAAGCACCCAAAAATTGTAGAACTTTTAGAGAACCTCAGATTTGTTTACACTGGAATCATACATTTTTACTAAGATTATTTCATATGTACTTAAGCAAGCAAGCATCTGGAACACAAATATGGAGCAGATTTAAATTAAATTGTGGATAAAAATTAGTAGATGTGTATCAAATTCTAAAATTGATATCATTATGGATTTTTTGTTTTTAAATTGTGCATTCTTTTTTCTCTGTCACAGTGCTCTACCTTGGCATGAAACATTTTATGCAGTTTTGAATAACATTGTGGATCTAGCAAACAGAGAAGAAGTAAGTAATTGTTATCTTTGTTGTTTTATCTGTCTGTCAAGTTTGTAGAATGAAAATTGGATATCTAATATGACATTAATTTATTTTTTATTTTTAAGGTGTAATCTACACGTGAACAATGTTTTGAATTTATGAACCAATAAGTAGTTATAAATTTTGTTCATGTGAAATCAGTAAATATATCTTCTATAACTGTAACTGTACTTACTGATAGCTGTTCCTCTTTGTCTGTTATGACAGCCATTCTTTTCATTAGTTGTGTAAACTTTCTGTATCTTCCACTTGGGAACTTCTTTCATTACCAGGTTGGTTTTGATTTATGTTTGTATTTGGGCAGCTTGGCTTAGACTAACTTTTTTAAGCATATTTTTCAGTGAAACCTCCATGATGCTTAGTTATGTCTGTCACTTTTCACTGAGACCACCAGTGGCTCAAAGGAAAATCTGAGGACTTATAATACTAAAAATTGGGCTTCATACCCACAGTGGGCAGGGGACAAATTACTCATTGTGTAGCTTTGTGCTTAACAATGAACAAAGAAAATGTCTCATTGGGTAGTTTTGGGATCACTGTTGTATTTATTGATGCTTTTATATGTATTCATTATTGTACTATTAAAGCTTGTGTTGCCAGTACCATTCCTGTTTCATATTGGTCAGTCCCATCCACTTGGTAAACACTTCAAATAATGGATTTAAAATTTGTCTTATACCAGGTGGATTAATATAGGTGGAAGACATTTTAAGTTTGAGAGATGTGGATCACTCTTCATATGTTCATGTAATCCTACTTGTACCATTAATATTTTGAGCAGTGACAGTTTCAGGTTTCTGCTAGGAACTTTTATTCAAGCCAGGTTGTGTGATCAATAGTGCTTGTGAGTTGGATTCTTCCTACTAACTTAAAGATGCCAATCAAGAAAACTGCTGCTTCAGTTTTTCTTTTCACTTTCTCATAATTCCAAATTCTTGCCCTCTTTTAGGAAGGACCCATTTTGTTAAGAGTCATAGTTAAATGCCTGCTTTTATATTGGTTCCATTGTACTGTTGCCTTAGTATCATAGAGGTAATTTTCCAAACGTACGTTTCATTGAAAATCGCGTCTGCATTATTTTCTGTAGAAAGAAGTATGTTTCAGAATTGTCTCTGGTCTTACCTCTGGAATTGACATAGGAACTATCAGCCAAGCTATATGTCCATATTGGTTTTACATGCATTTTAAAACCGTCATACAATCTTATAAAAATATTATGGTAAAAGATACCCTTCTTGTGTGTTAAACAAAACATTACTTAACCATTTGGCCAACTGTGTTTTTTTATTTCCAGAAATACCCTAATTTAAATTTGAGATTCTGTTTTGTTGACCTCCCAAAAGAAGAGCCAGTTTTAAAATACTCTGTTTTTTAATTGTAAAAGGACTTGTGTGCATATTTTTGAATGTATTCTTGTTCAGTGGTAAATTTTAAGATGACTGACCATTAGATGTCCTGTAGTGATGAATTGACCTTATTGTGTTTGGAACAATCAGAGTTGTGAGATTGCTTAATAGTTATTTAGTGTAATTGTATTCTGATTCTAAAGATAAGACAATATTTGTATCAAAGGCAAAATATAAAATTGTTAAGTTTGAATGAAATTTTAAGTGAAGATATAGTTTTTAATCAGACTGAAGTTAGACATAAAAATTTTCTTTTACTTACTTCAATGTGATTTTTCTTTTGCTATCTATTGACATGACCAATTTCAAATACTTTTCATAGGCTGGAGATTTATGGCGATTCCTTGAAGCTATGTATCACGTTATTGTTCCTGAGCCTGGTTATCAACTTCATGTTGTTTACAATGATGGAACAAAGGTATGTTAACATTCATTCTAGATGATGGATGTTCACTTTTAAGAAACTTAGTTGTTAGAAAGACAATTTTAAAGTAAACTGTTTCCCTAAAATACATTTTTATAATTTAACCTAAAAGGTCAGGAACTGGTTTGAAACATCATGACCCAAATGCAAATGAGAGTAGTGCAATAAAACAAACAAGCTAAACAAAGTTTCTCAAGCACAGAAAGCATGACAAAAAAATCTCAGAGCTTTGTTTGTAAAACAGCCTCTGTGAAGATCTTAATAGACATTAACAGTTTAAGTAATAATTCTCTAAATTGAAGTTACCAAAATAAAGTTAAGAAATAATATAATTAACACTCAGTAAATTATCTGTTTGTGTTTCAAAATCCAGTAACTGCAGAATTTACTTTCTTTTGGTCAGACTCCACATGAAAAGAGTTTGAAACCTTATTTCAAGTTCCATAAAGTGTTTTGTGTTTACATGTAAATTTCTAACTTAATAAATGAAATATTTTAATATGTGTAATAAATATCTGCTATCATATCCTTGACATTTAAAATTGTATAGCTTACTGATGAGAAGAATTTATTTTACCTTGAGTTATTTTCTAACAATTCATCACTTTTTTGTACAGAAATTTGTCACTCAGTGTCCAGACCATCACAAGTTGCCCAGTGTTCCAGGAAATGTAAGCTCTGTTGTTATATTTTATTTGGATTGTTACAATCAACAAAACAAGCTTGACAGTTTCACCAGATTACTAGGCAACATTAAATGCTTTTTAACGTAATACATTTCTATCTAGAAAGAAAACACCCACTTCAAGTAACAGATGGAGTAATACTTAAACAAGTGCAATATAAAACATTATTTTTCATATATCTTTTCCTTGTCTTTTATTACTTAAGTTGATATATCAACTGGTGCCTGCATACCCCAGGGCAGAAATGCATTTGCCACATGATAATGGTGCTTGCACGTGCCTATTTTTATAAGCATTCACAAGCAAGTCGTCCACAGGTAAAAGTAAAAAAAAATCATTAAACCTTTCAAATATGAATTTTAAAACACAAGTAATACATAATTAATTAAAATTTAAAAGTAAGACCTAAATGCAATTTAACTGTCTATCAATCTAATATATATGTAAGGCAAGAAAGTAAAACCAATCACTAGGGACACAGCTCTGGACAATGGACTGACCTTCTACTTCACACGTACAAACCCATACACTGCTAATGTTTCTTGGCCTAGTTCCAACAAACAGCATGAAATCTTCTGTTATTATTGGTTATAAGCATGCCATTCAACTTAAAACTGTTGCTTAGCAACATAACTTCACCCTTGAAAGTGGCATGGCTTATCTTTGATCCTTCTAAAGAACCTCAAGGTTGTACTTTGACCATATGAAGGAATGCAGTCTACATTCTCACACTTGTTTCTCCTATATCCACTCTAAAGTAGAGATTTTTAGTTGAGGTCGAGATACATACTGAAAGTTTAATTATTGTCTTAGAGGTTTCTTTTGAAATAAAGGAATAAAACTTATATAATTTAAAACATGAGTTATAACATACTTGACAATAATAATTTCATTGAAATACATTTATAGTAAAGTGGTTAATTAAATTTTGAATGTAACTCATAACATGCACAAAAAGGGTTTTAAAAATGGCATTGTAATTATAGGATTAATGTTGTACATGTATCTTCATGAAACATGGCAAGCTTTTAATAAATATTACAACTCCTTTGTAGACTAAAAATCAGCTTTTCAATTAAGTGTTTTTGGTAAACATTGGTCTGTGAATATATGGAGTCAGAGTGCTGACTAACTTGATTGCAAGGGGATTTTCATATTAACAATAAAAATACTTTTATCCATCTTGCAGTTTTCAAATTTTATTTGCATAACCTCTAAAACATTCTAAATAAATATAATTTTTTTAATATTTTATCTGTTAATTTCTTTACCCTAATTCTGTACAGACTCAGTCAATTTGACTGACTTTTAACTACCACAAAAAATATGAAATAAATCTTAATTACCTTTATTTTCTTTCTAGTCACTTTTATAACAATAATAAAAAATATACATAAAAAAACAAGAAATTTAGTACTTATGTTTGGCCTCTTGTGTTTCTTTTTGCTGTCTTTCTAGTGATTTAACTTAAGCCCACTTTTGGAATGAAGGTAATGGTATATTAAATGATTTTTATTTATTTAAAGAATGCACATAAAAACATAGAATATTAACTTGTACAAAGCCAACTATGTCCTATAGCTATTTTTATTTAACCAGCTTTCTAACTAAGACATAAGTGCCTTAAAATAATTCCCTTACTTACATGATCTGAACTAGGAGAGAGAGCCACTTTCAGTCTATACTTTGTACTGAGAACATTGTAGTATTATACATCATGTGGTAAATTAAAACTACCTTTTTGTTGATTATAAATGGTGTAATAGAAAACATCAAAGAGAATTATTGGTAATTTGTGAAAGAGAGAATTTTATAATTGAGTGTGGCAAGTGGATTTGAAATTATAGTTTGTTTCTGTAAACAAAGAAGACTGAAGGCTAAAATAATTAGACTTTTCCACAGTAATATCTATATTATAATGAGTAATTTATAATAAACTCAGAATGTCAGAGAGGGGTGATGACAAAATTAGAGGATGGACAACATGGTGCGAACAGATGTCACGATTTTCATACAAGGGGAAATTAAGGATTTATTTAAATATTTACTTTTGAAATTAAGAAATTAAAACTTATATAATATTAAAGTTTGGTTTATTAACTTCGTGTTGCTGCCAAGTTTATTCATATATATTGATAATTAACCTTATCACCACAGGTATCCTTTACAGCACGACACAAGGTTTTAGTGTCTTACATTCAAAATTTTATTAAACTACTTTTTGTTTATGTTATACCAATTAGAATAGCATAAAATCGTAGTTAATAATCCATATTTTAATAGTATATAAGTCTTAAGTTTATAATGGCCCAGCATGGCCAGGTGGTTAGGACGCTCGACTCGCAATCTATGTTCTTTGGTGCATTATTTAATTAAATAAAAATTATTTAGTGCATTACCACTATTAGTATTGAATAAAATAGGGTTAAGTGTCATCAATAATCAACAGCAAGAAAAAAAGAAGATTAGGTAAGTACTTTATTCCTTATTTTTCATGTTAATTCTTTATTTATTATTATAAAACCAACTAAAATGTAAAAATATGGATCTTTTTAAGTTATTTAAGATTAGATTAGGTCAAATAAATTATAATATAATAAAAATGTTTCAAGAGGCACGCTCGCCAGCAGCTCGTGGGTAATGTAATTCGATAGCTTAATGTGAGCCACACATTCTCCGAGCAATTTTCAACTTGTAATGGAGCAGATAGTAGTTAGACAGGGTTCACAGGGCAATAAAATTTAATTATAAATATATGTATATTGTTACCAACTTAAAGCTACTTAAGATAAATGAATGTAGTTTCATGTTGCAATTTGAAGTCATTCTAGAAAGAATAAAAGGGTAATTTAGATTTATTTCGATTATTTTTGTGTATGATTATGATGATAGTGAAATTGACCAATCCCATATAGAGTTAGGGTAGAGAAAGTAATAGATAAAATATAAAGTGTTACTAAAAACAAACGTTTTAAATGTATTTAGTAGGTTTTAGGGACTACACAAAGGAAATTTGAGATTTTTTGAGAAGAGGAAAAGTATTTTTATTCTTAACGTGAAAATCTCTTTGCATACAGACTATTCAAAACGAAACTCAATATATTCATGGACAAGTCTGTATTCATTAAAAAATATTATTTTCTTTACATGTGAAAGACTGCCAAATTTTGTAAAGATATACACACTATATTGGAAGTTAGAAGTATTAAATCTATAAAGACGTTGATCAAGTACAAAGAGGTCATGTGGTTGGTCAGATTGACCGAGCCCGTAATGAGAGAGTTAAGTAGTTTGATTAAATTTTGAATGTAACTCTGTAAAAGGATGTGACATATACACCTTAACCTGCCCCTAGAAAAAATGTTAATTAAAAAAACAGCACGTTAAACTTCTTATATTAAAAATACCTTTTTCAATCAATTTTTTTGAAATTTTACAGTAATTACAAATTAATTTTACTGAGGGGGGGGGTGTTGTGTAATTGATGAAGTTTTTAAAATACTTCTGTGTCATTCCTCTAGTTCACAAAAATATTTTTCCTGCATACAGAAAGCAAATACAGTGTTCAATACTCACCACTAATAAGATCTGTTAATAATGTTTGCATAAATAAACTATGGTATATTTGCCATTGATTTCATGTTGAATCTAACAATTGCTACCCTGTCATCCAAAAGTTAGTTTACACATTTCAAAAACTAACTCTCTTATTTCATATTGTTAATAAAAAAATTCTGATATTCCGTCTTGTTATAAGTTTGCACATTAATAACAAAAAAAACTTTTAGAATGTTGTTTCACAGTCAGATTCTTACACCAAAAAAAGTTAGATTCCATTAATAAGTTTTAGAATGGTATAGTAAGTTTTTCATGATAAACAAATATTGATATTTCTAAAGGTCTTCCTTTATAAGGATTCATTCTTTGTCAAGGCTGACTTTATTTCTTTTAAATAAAGTAATTCTAGTTTTTAAGAGTTCTGTTAATTAAGTTCATGCTTAGAATAATCATTAGAAAAGCAGTATATTTTTTTTCATTCATGTTCAAATCAATTACTGCTATTTTGATATTTACAGAGGAATTTAACTGAGTACGTTAATGCCATTGATGTTACAAACATGATGGTTATTTTTGCAAGGTAAGAAAGTTGTTTGTGCTTTGATTCTATGAACTGTAGCACAGTAGTGTAATTATTTAAAGTTTTCTTTGTGATTCCTTAAAAGTAATTTGTGGCTTAAGTCACTGTCAACTGATGTCTGTGAAATATGGTACAATAAATATATTGTATTGAAATAAAATGAAACAAACCATGAAGATTGTAAAAATAAAATGTTTTGTATAATTAGCAAAATTCCTGTACAGTACATCACATATTTTGATGTAGCTTAAAATGAATTGCAGTAATTTTCTTGTTGTTAATTATTCTAATAGCTAACTGTATCTTTGTAAAGATGAGTTAACATTGCTTATAGGCTCACTACTTTAAAGTACAATTTGAGCTGTGTGCCCAAGAGTTATTTTGGTTAAATTATGTACCTGTTTAGTGTTTTGTTTTAATACTAAGTAAAAAAACTGAATTTTAAAAACTTGTGTCATTATTTTCTGTAATTTGTTTGTTTTTCTTTGGTCAATCAGTATGCTTCATGAACGTCGTATACTTATCACTTCAAACAAGTTGAATCGTTTAAGCTCCTGTGTCCAAGCTGCTAATGCTTTGATATACCCGATGAATTGGTATGTAGTTAACTTGTACACCAATAGTTTGAGTTTTTTCTGTTCTGATAGCAGTGATATATCTTTGTTACGTTTCCTTGTGTATTTTTTATTATACA
>NW_013671178.1:32891-34284 GCF_000517525.1 Limulus polyphemus
CACGTTAACTTTTTACTTTTCCTAACTTTATTTAACTTACTACTACTACGTTAGTTAGTAAGGTTAAGGTTACGTACGTAGTAGGTAGTATATATATATGTGTGTGTGTGTGTATATATATATGTATATATATATATATATATATATATATATATATATATAGGCAACCAAGTTAGTGCAAGTAACTAAAGTTGGAAAAGTTAAGTGAAATAGAGTTATTTAAAGCTTTGGATACAACTGTGATAACCCATGGGGAAACGTAAGTGAATTTATCGCAGATTGTATTGTAATAACAGAGTAGAGAAGAATAACTTGTCTTGTCAATTGGGTTCTAAAGTAACTGAACCAGCCTGTATGGACTTTGACAAAAAGAGACAATTATTTAAAGGTCTAGATACAAATGTGGTGATTAACTGTGTAACAAACTTTTGTATATATATTTCATTTGTTTTGAATATATTATTTTAAAACAAGTGGATTGTGTGCTGTCTGTTTATTGTTGAAATTTATTGCCAACAAGTTACAGACACCTACTGTAAAGAATCGTGGCCCTATTAAACCTGTCAATGTTACATAGGTCCAATTTATATCATGGTATTACCATAATTTTATTATTTCATTTTAACCCACTCACACTTTGCATATTTTTGATATTTGTTCCTTTTTGCTGGTATAACATAGCACACTGTTTGTGGATTATTTAGTTTGTATTGAGAAATTTGTGTAGCTTCAATTTTACTTATGAATTTATTTGTTCGTATACTTTTATTAGTATATGATACTTAGCTTGTATATTATTACAGTAAATACTATGTTTTCATTTCATCAGTAACTGCCACTTGGTTATATCTGCCAGACTGTACACTGTCATAAAATAAAGAAATACGGAAAAATACAGCTGTAATTCTTTAATGTTTAAGTTATTGTGCTGAAATGAGTAGAGATCTACAAAATTAATGGTCTTCAAACTGATGGATAAGAATGTCTTCTGCACATAGATTTTGATAGGAGATGTATTATAGATTGTCTTCCTTTTATGCCATTTTAAGTGTACAATTTGTTATTGTTTACCTTTCTTTGCAGGCAACACATTTTTATACCAGTCTTACCTAATCATCTCCTAGATTATCTGAGGTACGTATAATAAGTACATTGTGGTTTTTGAGATAATACAAAATTAAAAGAGATACATAAAGTTATACACAGAGGTGTAATTTGAAGATTACTAGAGGGCTTACTTGATTTTATGAGATTAAAACTTCAAAAATAAAAATTGACAAGGCATCATTTTGTTTTCACTCTAGTCTATTTCTATTCTTACATATATATATATACACACACACACACACACACACACACACACACACACACACACACACACAACAAATAATAT
>NW_013671178.1:35284-36339 GCF_000517525.1 Limulus polyphemus
CGTTAGAAAAAACATAAGTTATTGTTTTTATTTTAAAGTTAATGTTACGTTAGAAAAAACCATAAGTTATTGTTTTTATTTTAAAGTTAATGTTACGTTAGAACAAACTGTAAGTTATTGTTTTTATTTTAAAGTTAATGTTAAGTTAGAACAAACTGTAAAAGTTAGGGAAGACTTGGAATACAGTTAAAAAACGAATTTTGTCACAAACTGGCATAAATGACAACCCAAGTATGTGTATGTTTTTAATTTTCTCACAAAATGACATAAAGGACAAGCCAAGTATATGCATGTTTTTTTAATTTTCACAAACTGACATAAATGATAAGCCAAGTATGTGTATGTTTTTTAATTTTCACAAACTGACATAAATGATAAGCCAAGTATGTGTATGTTTTTTAATTTTCACAAACTGACATAAATGATAAGCCAAGTATGTGTATGTTTTTAATTTTCACAAACTGACATAAATGATAAGCCAAGTATGTGTATGTTTTTAATTTTCACAAACTGACATAAATGATAAGCCAAGTATGTGTATGTTTTTAATTTTCACAAACTGACATAAATGATAAGCCAAGTAAGTGTATGTTTTTTAATTTTCACAGAAACTAACGTAAGTGACAAGCCAAGTATATGTATGTTTTTTAATTTTTCACAAACTGTCATAAATGACAAACCAAGTATATGCATGTTTTTAATTTTATCACAAACTTACATAAATGACAAGGCAAGTATATGTATTTTTTAATTTTTCACAAACTGTCATAAATGACAAACCAAGTATATGTATGTTTTTAATTTTTTCACAAACTTACATAAATGACAAGGCAAGTATATGTATTTTTTAATTTTTCACAAACTGTCATAAATGACAAACCAAGTATATGCATGTTTTTAATTTTATCACAAACTTACATAAATGACAAGGCAAGTATATGTATTTTTTAATTTTTCACAAACTGTCATAAATGACAAACCAAGTATATGCATGTTTTTAATTTTATCACAAACTTACATAAATGACAAGGCAAGTATATGTATTTTTTAATTTT
>NW_013671178.1:37090-44683 GCF_000517525.1 Limulus polyphemus
TTCTGCGTATTGTTTTCTGGCCAAATCTATAAGTTATTCTGCGTATTGTTTCATGGCCAAATCTATAAGTTATTCTGCGTATTGTTTCATGGCCAAATCTATAAGTTATTCTGCGTATTGTTTCATGGCCAAATCTATAAGTTATTCTGCGTATTGTTTCATGGCCAAATCTATAAGTTATTCTGCGTATTGTTTTATGGCCAAGCTATGAGTTATCCTGCGTATTGTTTCATGGTCAAGCTATAAATTGTAAATGATAGGTAGAATGGATCATGTTCAAATTGAAAGCATTCTTGTTTATTAACTAATATTCATTTAGATACATTCTGATATTGTGCCAGTGAAATCTTGCAAAAATAAATTGGTTGCTATCTATAAAATAATAAATGTGTCATGTATTGATTCGTGATCAAGTCAATTCAAGTCATAAATTGTTTGAGATTAACCAATGTCATAACATCATAGAAGAAAATTTGAATTGGTGACCTACAAAGCTTTTAAGCGAATGGGGGATTGGACAAAAACATTGATACCTGAGGTATTTCTGCGTTTTGTACAGTCAACTGGGAATATATATTGCACCTTGATGGGTAGTGACAAAGTTATGATACTGCCATTTAGACTACTGTTAAACATTTGTGACTTCTAAATTGTGCTCATCCACTGAAATCATTCCCGAATAGGTGAAAAGTGGAATTCTTTTTAACATTAAAATTATTTTACATATTATACTTATCTGATATCTGTAACAATAAGTTTTTACTGGTCATTTAATATCTAAATGTAGCCGAAGGATAAGTAGTAATGCTGTCAGCTTTCAGTTCAGCTAATGTTATGTGTCATGGCATCGTGCGAGATTAAGCATTCATTGTACTTTGCTCTAAATTCGTAATTGCATGTTGATCATGTTAATGAATTATGGCGTTCATTCTTTCTTTGCAAACAGATATGACTATATATTTGATAGGTTGTTATTGTGTCTTACTTAGTACATTATTATTTGTGTTATAGAAACAGAAATTTATTAGTGTTTACTGAATTTGAGAGTCTCGGAGGCAGACGATTCCATCAAGGATTTATATTCAAAGAGATGATAAAGTGATTTTGAAGGACAAAATTAATGTCTGCATAAAAGACACTTGAAATGGTGATGATTATAAAAAATCAACTGGAAATGTGTGGGAGACATCTTTTTCTGAATAAAAGGGTCAAATGCATTAAAACTTGAGTAGCAATTGTCAGGTTTGTCCAGTAAATCAATATTGAGTGTCAATACTGTTTTAATGGCTATGTATAATTGTTCCAATAAGAAATTTTTGAACCCTGTATTTTCATTTTTAGGTTATCACATAAAGGATAAAATAGCTAAATGAACTAACGAGTAATTTGAGAATGATGTAATATTCATATCTTATAATGCTTTGTTTCATGGACTATATTCTTGGTTCCAGAGGGTGAAGCATGCTGAACTAGGAGAACTAGTTATCTTGAATGCTGACAGCAACAAAATAGAAACACCTTTTGATGACCTTCAAACTCTACCTCCAGAAATAGTAGGTTGGAATCTTGTGAACTAATTTTGTTTTTGTATTTTGTCTATTTTTAACGAAGACAGAACAGTACTAGTTGTTATTTGTGTATTTAAATGATGATAATTATGTAATGGTTTAACAAAATATTATTAAATATATAAATAGTAACATGAATTCTGAGATATTTTCAATAAATAATATCTAAAGCTTTGAAAAGCATTTTTTTTTCTATATTTTTGCTGTGTGCAGACATCTTGTATTTTAATGTCTGTGCTTCCCATTGTATTCAGATGTATGAGAAAGGTTCTTCTGTATCCTTTTTGATATTTCAAAGTTTTTAACAGGTAGAGCACACAGTAAACTAATCATTGAAACAAGAGTCTCATGATTCTAGTGTGTAGAAGGACCTATGTAGTGAATATGGTCTGTTAGAGGAAAGACACAAGACTCGAAAGTAAAGTAAATAAACTGTAGATCCTCGTTGTTGGAGGTGGTTACAATCAAATATAAAGTCAATAAACTGTAGATCCTTGTTGTTAGAGGTGGTTACAATCAAGTATAAAGTCAATAAACTGTAGATCCTTGTTGTTGGAGGTGGTTACAATCAAATAGAAAGATAAGTAAATAAACTGTAGATCCTTGTTGTTGTAGGTGTTACAATCAAATAGAAAGTAAAGTAAATAAAATGTAGATCCTTGTTGTTGTAGGTGGTTATATTTGATTGTAACCACCTCCAACAACAAGGATCTACAGTTTATTGACTTTATATTTGATTGGAGGATCTACAGTTTACTGACTTTAGTTGCTGGAGGTGGTTACAATCAAATAGAAAGATAAGTCAATAAAATGTAGATCCTTGTTGTTGTAGGTGTTACAATCAAATAGAAAGATAAGTCAATAAAATGTAGATCCTTGTTGTTGTAGGTGGTTACAATCAAATAGAAAGTAAAGTCAATAAAATGTAGATCCTTGTTGTTGTAGGTGGTTACAATCAAATAGAAAGTAAAGTAAATAAAATGTAGATCCTTGTTGTTGTAGGTGGTTACAATCAAATAGAAAGTAAAGTAAATAAAATGTAGATCCTTGTTGTTGTAGGTGGTTACAATCAAATAGAAAGTAAAGTAAATAAACTGTAGATCCTTGTTGTTGTAGGTGGTTACAATCAAATATAAAGTCAATAAAGTGTAGATCCTTGTTGTTAGAGGTGGTTACAATCAAATAGAAAGAACTACATTTAAATAAAAGTAAAATAAATAAACTGACTGTGAAATTACTGCTGTAGATAAAATATACACACTCAGCAGCTGGAATGGTCACAAGCAGATACATGTACAATATTTTAACTCCTTTTGAGCTGAAATCTATCAGAAAGTGTCAAGTGTGCTCTCACAAACTAAATTCTCTATAATTGTCAAATCAAATAGTTGGATCGCTAAAATCTGGATGTACCTCTATCATAAGGCAACTCACACACAAGTTGATAGAATTTTTACAACCATTCCATGAAACAGCAGATAACATCTAGGACTGAACTGGCATATGAGCTAGCTCGGAGTTATCAAGCTTTAAAATATAATTCTGGAAACAAAAAATTTGGTTCACTGTATTTGAAGTGTATTATAGGAAAATGAGATATGTGCATGCCATATCAGTGTATAAATTTGGAAACAAATGAAGAAATTTATATGTTCTTGAACCTTTCTCGTTTAGAATAATTGAATACAAGGTTAAGAGTTACAGTGTAACCCTCTTCATAATATTGTGTACATATGTATTTAAATCATTCTGTTTTAAATTGTTTTCTGGTTTAGTGGTGTGCCCTGTCTCTGAGATTTCATTTGAACAGTTTACATGGGAATGCTGTTAATGTCTCCTTCCTGCTTGTAGTTTTTTAATTTTGTAGAATCATTTTCTGCTGTTGGAGGACCACGCGTAATATGAACTCTTCCAAAAAGAAAAGTAATAAATTAATTCTTAACCTCAGAAGTCAACTGACAAAACTTGTGAGCACCTGCCCTGTATAAGCAGTGTTATGTGTTTAAATCCAGTCTTTGTTGTTATGTCTCCAGTTTCATAGAACGTAATGCAACATTTAAAATTTCTATAATTAAATTCCTACTTGTGATATTGATAAGATTAAGGCTAACAATTGCTGTTTGATCTGTTAGTGATGGCCAGTTTCTTGGAAAAAGATTTTTATTATCAAATTTAGCATTTCATATGAATCAAACAAAGTTGTATGAGGCATTATTGCCAGTTATGAGGAGCCACATTGTTCAAATTGTCTTTTGTTGGCTTTGTTAATTTTTAAATGGACACAAGATTAAAATTGTAGTCACTGAAACACAGGTACATTCATTTCAGAAATTGGTGTACATGCTTTGCAGTTGAAGGACCTTGAAGTTGGTGAAGTATCAAAGCATGATTTTAATATAGTAAAGATAAAATATAATTCCAGATTTTTGAGTACAATTATAGTATATGTATCACAATAAGATTTCTTTATGCTTGTGTTTTTAAATAAATTTATAAGAAATTAACACTTACCACCAAGTTTCAAATAATAGCCAGATTAAAAGCTGGAGTGTATCAATAAATGCAATTCATTCTTAAAGAAATGTTTTAGACTACATTTCCTGTAAATTGAACACTTTTGTATGTGCACACTTAAGCACAATGGTGTGTTGAGCCAGTAGGACAGTTAAAGGGTTGTGACAAGAAAGTCTAAAGAGATGGTGGGTTTGGCAGGATATATACAAATAGTCAAAGCATCTATACGAGGCTATTTATGTGCCTATAATATTAATGTATAGATAATATAGTCTACTCCATAAACTACCACAACAATGTTTGTCTGATGCAGGGTAAATGTATAATAATGGAAAATGTGCATTTTTAAATAATGAAACCTTCAACCAACATTATTTTGAAGTTATTTAAAGAAAAATTCAATGATGGTTTATTTAAGGTGGTGTATACTTGAGTTTAAAAAGATACATATGAAGTTGTTCTTCTGAATTTTTACAAGTAAAATTCTTGTACACAAATTGTTATATAAGATTTTAAAAAACAGTTCAGTGCGCATAAAATTGGAACTGAATTCTTTAAAAGTTAAATATATCAGTTAAATCTCAACCATTTTTTTGTATTTGTGTGAAATCACACATTTTGTTTATAGGTTAAAGTTGGTTTCATTTTTCTAAAGTCTGAAGTCCTTTGCAGAATTTGAGAAATGCTGTTTAGTCTCTAAAGGGTGGTTCCTTTCTTTTGATCAATATGCACTGTCACATTTTCAAACTGTTGTACAAATATGTAAAAACAATGGTAAAATTTTATTTAGGTGTCTAATTTGAAGAGAAATCTCCGGAATCCCAGCAACACTCTAGGTGATGGAGTTGCACGAGCCTTTCTAAGAGCATTAGTACAGTTGATTGGAGGTTACAGAGAAGCTCTTAAAATGAAAATGGGAGAGAGAATCAGCTTTGATCCAGATGCTTTCATTCAGTCACGACCAAACTCGATGCAGCAGTTCCTGGAGAAAATGCTTCATTTACAGATCTTCCAGCAGGTTAGTACCTTTAAACAATACATATAGAGTTACCCAACATATTAATTGGTACACCAAAATTGTTGTGATGAATGATTGTTAGTGAGAAATTGAATTTCTGAATTATATTCTTTATGATGAATTAGAAATTTTATAGTTGATAAAAAAAAAAAAAATGTTGTCTATATGGGGCAATGAACTTTTACTAAACCATATTAGGGCAATGAACTTTTACTAAACCATATTAGGGCAAAGAACTTTTACCAAATCATATTAGGGCAAAGAACTTTTACCAAACCATATTAGGGCAAAGAACTTTTACAAACCATATTAGGGCAAAGAACTTTTACCAAACCATATTAGGGCAAAGAACTTTTAACAAACCATATTAGGGCGAAGAACTTTTAACAAACCATATTAATGCTCATGTATAATTTCAGCTTTGTGTTTTAGTGAAGTTATTCAACAAAACATTGTTATAAGTGAATGTCATCTGATTCTTTAATGAGGGGGGGGGGTAAAAATATATAGTTAACAATGCCAGTTAAGAGCCCACATGTAATGTTTCTTCACAGGTGCATGATGTTTCTTGTTGTGCCACTGGCACTAGCATCTTCCATGTCATATATCATAAGTCTTTTCCCCTCCCCCTCTCTTGTGGGTCATTTTACAGACTTTAATGCTAATATCTGGGTTTTGATTCCACATGGTGGACAAGTGCAAAAGCCCATTTTATGCTTTGCTCTAATAAATCAACAACAACAACAAAAAGCAGCCTACTGTAGAAAGCTTTAGGAAAATAATTTTTTATGTTGATAGAACTTTCTACTTATTTCTCTTGGATAAAGCATATCTTTATCACTGAAATAAAGTTAAATAGGTATTTTACCGTCCATGTGGCAGAAGAAATCATAACAAGTATGGTAGTGTAGGTTTTTCAGTGAAGGGTGAGTTACTGTTAGAAATTAGTAAAAGTTGCTTCCAATATCAAGGTCAACATCCATTGCTATC
Organism: Limulus polyphemus; assembly: GCF_000517525.1. NCBI lineage: Eukaryota > Metazoa > Arthropoda > Merostomata > Xiphosura > Limulidae > Limulus > Limulus polyphemus. Next base: position 43,181 of record NW_013671178.1, read on the forward strand.
AGGAAAATAAAGCTGAATGTAGTGTTTCCTAAAATTCCTCTCTCACACACACACACACACACACACACAATGTGGCAATGATGCTGAAACAGAGAAACTTCAACATGAGAAGCTAAAGTGGCTTCACATCTAAAGATACTGTTCTAATCTTTTGTGCATCAAAATATTTTTGGAAAATAGGTAACCCAAATTTTTTGCATACTTTAAAAAACTTTTAGTGTAAACTGAGATCAAACTGTTTTCACTGAAGTCATACTGCCAGGGAATTATATGAAACCAAGATAAAATAATGTTAATATTCAAAAGAAAAGGTCAAATCTTTTTACAAATATAACAACCACCAGTAATATCACTCATTTGCCATCTTCTAATACATCAATATCAAGACATTTCATTCTTTTACACCTGCATTTTTACATTAATTGAGTATAACAGCCATCACTGTTTTTCTTTAGATTTATAAAAGCAGAAACTGTTTTGGGTTTTTTGTATATTCAGCAACTATACTTAGTTTGGGAGATAATTACATGATTTGCAACATAGTTTTTAAACAGTTTTCCAGTAGTTAAAAAATACTTAGAATTTTAAAATGTTTAGCTATTTCCAGTATTTAAATTTTTTATACCAGATAGTATAACATAGTACTTTTCAATGATAATCTTTTGGGTAGGGAGGATAATTGTTTACTTAACTGGTCTCAATGTAAATGTTGTTATGTCGTGATGGATGAACTTTCGTTGTTTCATTGATAATTTTGACATGTCTGTTCTAACATAGATCTTAAAAATAGTTGTGTATTTGGATTTTGATAAAAGACTGATTTTGAAGCAGTGCTTTTGATTCATTAAAAGTAAAGCTATCTGCTACATCTTGATTAAACTTTCTATGGCACGTCTGTATAAACTCTTTCACTACCAGTTTATTGAAGATCGTCTTGACCTACTGAACTCTGGACAAGGTTTCAGTGATGAATTTGAATTTGAAGTAAATACTTATGAAGATAAGAGCAGCAGCAAACTACGAAGTCAATATCGGGAATGGGCCATTACAATGAAGGTAAAAATTGGGATTACTGTGTCACGTTTGTCTCTTTTTGACAACTGGGAAATGTTAAGTTACTTGTTTCTTTTTTTTCTCTCTTTTTTTATAATTCAGTTAAGTCACTTATCCTTTTACTTATTTTTTATCCATATTGTACATGTCCTCTTATTAAATAACATAATATAATATGTGACTTTTTAATCCTAATTTTAAAAAATTATTATAATTTAAATAAAGTCTTGTAACCATACAATACATTTAAAATATTATGCCAATATTATAGGGTATTTCTATCAGTTGAAAAAATTTGAACTTCAGCTACATGATTAATATTTCTTTGATGAATAATATACACCTGGAAAAAAGTTAAGCACCCCCAAATATTTTTCAGGATTGCTTATTGAAAATAAGGTTTAATCTTCATGATGTTGAGCAATGTTCATAATTTCAAACATAATTAAA
>NW_013671178.1:45304-46751 GCF_000517525.1 Limulus polyphemus
AAACACGTTTAGATTGAATGGTAATTTATAATCAGTCACAAGAACGTCGAATCTGAATCACTTGAAAAAACACGGGGGTGCTTAACTTTTTTCCAGGTGTATAGATAACAGCTTCTAGTGTATTTGTAATCAAAGATAATAAAAATTGTATTATTATAATTATACTCTCACATCTACAGTTAATATATTTTATTTTGCATGTGAAGAAAAAAGAATAATGAGAAAAATTATTTCCAAATCTTAAAAGGTTTTGCTGTAATGGTTAGATGGGCATAACTGGCCATGTGAAAATAAGCCTAATTTATAAATAGAAAATGTCTTTGTTGAAGCTTTCACATTGCTATTTTTTTTTATTTTATATTATTATCTTTGACCTTAGTATATACCAAACTAGATTTGACTCAGTTTGTATTACTCAAGTGTTGTTACATTTTTATTTATTTTTCAGAAAGAGGGAGGAGCTCTCTTAAAAACTGTTCGGACAAAGGTAAGATTTGTTTTATCAACTACATTATAGTTCATATGAGAATGTACATAAACATGGTTTTGTTTACACATAATCTTGGTTTTAAGGGTAGTAAAACATTTAAAACTTGTTGCCAATCTTCAGTATAATTAACTCTTTTTTTCAACACGGACTCAGTCAATTTGACCGACCACTTGACCTTTTTGTATTTGTTTAAAGTCTTTATAGATTTAATACTTCTAACTTTCAATATAATGTGTATATCTTCAAAAAATTTGGTATTATTTCCATATACAAAAAAAATCATATTTTTTAGTGAAGTACTTTTAATAAAATAAAGATTTGTCCATTATTATATGCAGTATTTGTTTTGAATAGTCTGTGTGCAAAGTAGTTTTCATGTTAAAATTAAAAATACTTTTCCTCATCTCAAAAATCTCAAATTTCCTTTGTGCAATCCCTAAAATCTCCTTACTGCATTTCAAATGTTTGTTTTCAGTAAAACTTTATAGTTTATCTGTTATTTTCTCTACCCTAACTCTGTATTGGATTGGTAAGTTTGACTGACATCATAACCACACACAAAAAAATTGAAATAAATCTAAATTACCCTTTTTTTATTTCTAGAATGTCTTCAAATTGTAACATGAAACTACATTTGTTTATCTTAAGTAGCTCTAATTTCATAACAGTATCCATCTATTTACAATTAAATTTTATTATTTAATTGCTCTTTGAACCATGACTAACTGCTGTCCATGCCATTATAAGTTGTAAGTCACTTGGGGAATGTGCAACTCTTGTTACGCTATTGAATTACATTACCCACGAGCTGCTCACATGAGTACCTCATGAACCATTTTAATTATATTAGTATTATTACTTATTTTACCTAATCTAGTCTTACATAACTTAAAAAGATCCGTACTTTTAGGTTTTAGTACTTTTATAACAAGAATAAAGTACTTACCCAATTTTCTT
>NW_013671178.1:46772-60890 GCF_000517525.1 Limulus polyphemus
CTAGTATTAAATAACTTAAAAAGATCCGTACTTTTAGGTTTTAGTTACTTTTATAACAAGAAATAAAGTACTTACCCAATTTTCTTTTTTTTGTTCTTGGGTTTTCGAAGACAGTTGACCTTAATTTTTTATACTATAGACAGCAATGCACTTAATAAGTTTTATTTAATTAAATAATGCACCAAAGAACATGTTCTAATAACATGTAAAAAGTAGACAAATTCACTTACCTCTCAAAATTTTACTGGCTTTCTAATTATGTGACAAGAGCCATTACAAACTCATCCAAGCTAGTCGTTAACTTTCCCACAGGAACGAATCTTATACTGTGAGTAAAATTTACAATATTCTGTTCAGAATACAATGTTACACAATACATCATTTGATAGATGAAAACCTTGACTTTCTATTGATTATAGGTAATATATATATAATGAAACATAAGAGAGAACTATCAATGAATTGTGAAAGAGAGGGTGTGGCAGGAGAGGTCTGATTTTCTATTTGATAGCTCTGTAACCAAACAAAATTTAAGGCTATAAAAAATTATGGTTTGTTTGAGCAATAACAATGTTATAGAGAATATTTTGCATTTAATTTCATACTGTTAATGGGTGGTGGACTAGGGATGATGATATGCTAAGAGAAAATGTGTCACATGGGTCACACAAGTGGAAATTCAGGATTTTTCTAAAATATTGCATTGTAGAATTAAGAACTTAAAACTTGTATACTATTAAAATATGGATTATTAGCTAAGGTTTTATGTTATACTACTAGGTATAACATAAATAAAAAGTAGTTTAATATAATTTTGAATGTAGACGCTAAAACCTTGTGTCGTGCAGTAAAGGATACTCAGGGTGATAGGGTTAAACATAAGATTGAGAATAAGATTTCATAAGACTAAAATGGTTTTAAAAAAAGGTTGGCACAGGAGGGAGCATATTTGGTCTTATTTTGTTGAGTGAATAAACTCAAAGAAATCTATGTATGTTTTATAGATTTTGAAGTCTATAATTTTGTCAATATATGGGTTTAGTTTTGATTTCTTTCTTCAGCAAATATTAACATTTGTCATTCATACTTGTAGTTTTGACACAAGTTATTTGGTAAAATATAGGCTATTTTTAATTGTTGTTATTGCTGTACATGTGATGACCCACATTCTTATAAGTGATTGGTTTCTTTATTTGTACATTAACTACTGATTTATTTAAAAAAAAATGTTTTCTTTACTCAAGGTGAAAGACAAAAGCAAACGAGCCTATAAAGACTTACGACTGAAATTACAGGATATTCAGCAGCAAAAGGTGTGATACTTTTTTTTTCTCTAATTTTTATGAAGCTCAGTACAGTAATTTTGTTTTTATTCCAATTGTTTTAACTTTTTGATGTTACTGATAAGAACTTCCTTGTTATTTCATTTTTAGGGAAACTATATTTTATACATTGGTGTTTTTCTTTTATGACGTTTAAAAAATTCTTGTATTTAGCTTGCATGTATTTTTATACCTATATTCATGCATAATTATTTACTATCTTTTTATTAACTTTTCCATTCAGGATCGATTAATATATATTTCATGAAAATTGGCAAGTTTTCAGTAACAGTACAAGTTTTTTGTACCCAAAAATCAGATTTTTTAATCAAGTATTTTTACTAAAGATATGTCTGTGAGTATATGGAGTCAGTGTTGACTGCTTAGCACACAAAGTGAATATCATGTTAAGATCAAAAAACTTTTCTTCATCTCAAAGTTTTCAAGTTTCATTTGCATAACCTCTTAAAACCTCCTGAATAACTATTAAATGTTTTTTGAGTAAAACTTTAAATTTTATCTGTTATTTTCTCTACCCTAACTCTATATGGATTCAGTTGATTTGTCCAACCTTGTAACCACCATAAAGATATATGAAATAAACGTAAATTACCCTTTTTCTTCCTAGAATGAATACAGACTGTAACCAAAAACTACAATTGATTATCCTCAATGGCTTAAGCCTCATAACACTCTACAGATGTTTGTACTTAATTTTATTGTTTTATTGCCCTTTGAACTGTGTCTAACTAATAATCTCAACTCACAAGTCACTCCTCAAATGAATAGCTCATTTTATCATGTTGAATGATGTAACATTATTATTATTTTCATTATCTTACCTAAACTAACTTTATCAAACGTAATAAGTTACATTTTACAATTCTTACATTTTAGTTACTTTTATTACAGTAAGTAAAAATTTACATGAAAAACAAAAAATTAGTACTTACCTGGATCCCCCTTATTTTGCTGTTGATTGAATCACAGTTACAAGCAGTGTGCCTCAGGGCTCAGTGCTGGGTCCTTTGCTGTTTGTGATTTATATTAACGATATTGACTCTGGAACGACTAACAAAATATTGAAGTTTGCATATGACATTAAGATTTTTGGGATGGCTAACTGTAGCAAAGATGCTACAGACTTACAGAGAGATTTAGATCATTTGATGCATTGGGCCAGTACGTAGCAGATGATGTTTAACTATCCAAAATGTAAGGTGATGCATGTAGTTTTTCACAATTCAAATGTTTTGTTATGATTTAAATGGGAATACATTAAATACTGTGGTTGAAGAAAAAGATCTTGGTGTTGTGACTGAAAAATCACTTAAGTCATCTAAACAGTGTATTGTAGCTAGCAATAGGACTAATAGGATTTTGGATAACATCTATAGAAATATTGAAGACAAGACAAGGGATATTATTGTTTCACTGTATAGATCACTTGTAAGGTCTCATTTAGAGTACTGTGTACAGTTTTGGGCTTCCTTCCTCAAGAAGGACATTGAATTGTTGGAAAAAGTTCAGAGAAGAGCCACTAGGATGATACCTGGGATGGTGGATTGTCCTATAAGAAGAGATTAAAATCTCTAAACTTATTTCCTCTGGAGAGGAGAAGGATCAGAGAGGATCTGATTGAGGTGTTTACGATTAAGGGTATTGATAATATAGATCCATCAAACTTTTTGTGTTTAGAAGTGAAAACAATAGGACAAAGAGTCATAAACTCAAATTTTGGCAGCATAGGAGTCATCTGCAGTTTAGACAGTATTACTTTTCAAACAGGGTAGTTGGCTTTTGGAATAAGCCGCCTTCAAGGGTGGTGGAGGTAGAAAATTTAACTGTTTTTCAAGAAAATATTGTATGAATACATTAGTAGTGAGGGGCGGTTACAGATGGAAGCTGGAAGGAACATCCTAGATGAGCTAATATGATCCTTTTTGTCTCTGTAAAATTTTATGAATTTATTGTTGATGAAACTTAAACCTACTTTTTTATACTAATGGTAGTACTACACTAAATAATTTTTTATTTAATAAAATAGTGCAACTAAGAACACATAATATAATATACACAGAACAAACTATCATAATTTTTCTGGCTTTCTAACTATGCAATAAGAGCCTTTAAAACTTTAGCTAAGCTTGTCGATGTGATTCCTGTGAGAAAAATGTTCTCACAGGAGGCCAAAATGACAATACTCTGTACTGGAAACAACATAACATTATAAGTCAGTTGATAGATTAAAACTTTGACTTTTTTATTAGTTGTAAATGATGTAGTATAAAGTGTCAGAGAGAATTATTGGCAATTTGTGAAAGAGAGGAATTAACAAGTGGGTCTCATTTTTTAGTTTATAACTCCTTAAACAAATATGAATGAAGGATATAAAAGTTAGACTTTGCATTAGTATAATATATATATATATATATAAGAAATGTCACAATTCTCATACTAGGGGAGATTGAGGATTTTTTAAAAATATTTCTTTATAAAATTGTAAAACGTATATGAAAATTTGATTTATTAGCTATGTTTTGATAATAAAGTAGTTTAACTAAATTTTAAATGTAACTGTAAAAGGTCATGACATGTGCACTTTGACCTACTTGTTGCCAGAGGGTTAATTTATCGATACAAATTTGTAGGTATCTCTCTTGTTTAAATATATCACCAAAAAATATTTTGAGATGCAGAGCAAAATTATGAAAAACTGTATTGGAATAAATACTTTTATTTTAAGAATTTTTTTATTTTTCAAAACAGACATGAAAAAAAACTGTATAGCATAAAGAAGTTTTATATCATTAATAGGAAGTTAGTATGCCCATCAAGAGAGAGTCTTTAGCAAAAAGTGCACCATCTAGTCCCATAGCATCTCGAATCACACGATCTCCTAAGACAAAGAACGGCAAGGTAAGAAACCATACAAATGTTTGTCTTTGGAAAATTGTTGTAATTTAGAGAAAAGGCAGCAATTAATTAATTAATTAATAGGTTTAATTCTCAAACATTTACTGTACTTAGTGTACAAAGATTCATTCCTTAATATGTTGTTTGCTAATGAATAAAGTAAAGTTTAGATACATATTTATTCTCATTATCAGGATTTTCAGTAATTGGAAACTATCTCTGTTTGTATTAGTATTTTCTAGTTCCTGAGTATGCCAGATTTACTTGGTAGTTCAGTTCTGTTGTCACTGTTAATAAAATGTTCCTTGCAAGAATTGGAGCAAATCATTGTTTTATTCCAGAGAAAGATAGATACTGGAATTCAAAATCAGAAAAATTAGTAACATGCAAAGTTATCTCTAAGCAAAGCTTGGAGGTTTATTCATTACCATTTTTAACACAGGAGAAAAGTGTGTGTTTTGTTTCCTATTTTTTTACTCGCGTTGAACTTATTACTGTATTATATATATACATCATAATACCTTGAACTGATGAGTATACTGGAATGGATGGCAACTGGCTGTTGTAGAAAATACAAGTGAAGAGGATAACAGTTTGAAAGTCTTTTGTCTTCAGTTGCCATCCATTCCAGTATACTCATCATGAATATTCTGTCTAACCAATCTACCAAAGAATACCTTGAACTGTTTTAATAGGCAATATATGTGGCTAACAGACAGGTAATGTATACATACTTTAATAATATATGGTATTTTGTTGTCTTGAAAAATCTATTTATAGGTTAATAGTACTCCCATAAATTAAAAAGTGTTTACCTGGAAGTTTTATGAGATAATAATTAAATGTTGAAGAATTCTGTGCTATTTTCCATAGGTGATAAATTATGTAAAGCCAACAAGTGCAGACTCAAAGGAGGATGAAGACTTCTGTGAAATTCATGAATCTAGGTAACTATTGTAATTGTATTCACATTTAACAAGTATTTCTGTGATAGTGTAAAAAATGATGTGATTATTATCACCTCACTTGTTTGTTTCAATGGCATGGTGTATAATGGGATTATTATCACCTCACTTGTTTGTTTCAATGGCATGGTGTATAATGGGATTATTATCACCTCACTTGTTTGTTTCAATGGCATGGTGTATAATGGGATTATTATCACCTCACTTGTTTGTTTCAATGGCATGGTGTATGATGGGATTATTATCACCTCACTTGTTTGTTTCAATGGCATGGTGTATGATGGGATTATTATCGCCTCACTTGTTTGTTTCAATGGCATGGTGTATGATGGGATTATTATCACCTTACTTGATACGTTAAAGTACTGGTATATGTATTAGGATTAGAGGACACTCAACTTGGTTTTGGGACCATAGTAATGTTCTGATTGGATAATGTTATCCAATATTAGCATAATTAGTTCTAGCATAACATGAATAAGAGTTGAGCTCAGTCCATTATAGTCCTAATATAAACACACACATATATAAACAGAAAAAAGTGGTGTGATATAAATATTTTTTTATCACAATATACATATTGAAACTGACACATGAAAAGTCCTGTAAATATGGGCAGAATATCATCTTTTGTTTTAACTCAAGTAACGTGCTTAAATTTATACATAGTGTCTACATGAAGCAACTGAATTGTATGTAGAGCTTAAGAATTATTCTTTTAAATGTTTCTTGTTGGTCATATAAGCAAGTTAGGCTTTTGAGAGAGATTTTTGACTCAGTTATTTGATTTTAGTAAGGAGTTGATAAAAACCTTAATGGAACTTATTTCTTCAGCAAGTACACTATAAAAAAAAAACCTATACAGTTTTATTGAGATCCTAAATAAAGTATTTAAATTTTGCAAATTTCTTTGATAATTCTAAGGCATAGGAAATAAAGAAGCAGCATTCAGGTTTGACTATTAAAATCAAGTAGTCAGGTTTAGCTAGTGACAGGAAATTAGCAGTTGAGTTCAGTGATCAGAAATGGTGTGCCATGCATTACAGGCAGAATAAAGAAGTGAAATATGGAATTATCACAATAAAAATAGTGACCAATTATGGATTAACCTTCCAGTCACCAAACAAAATGAAACAGCCTGTTTGCTTTTAACTCTTAATAAACTGATTAACATACACTTATTAATGGAGAAAAACTTTCACATGGGAAAAAAAAATCATTTAACTTATTTTGGTTGTTTTATCGATGCAATGGCATTATTTTCATATATACCTAAGTTGATGACATAGCTTTGATTTCCAGGTATGTCAATATCATTTACTGTAACTGGTTCTATAGTTTTGTCATAATTTCCTTTAAACAAACACTTTATGAATTCCATGACACTTTTATTGCTAGTAATTTATTTTTTCAGAATCATGTAGACTGAACTGTGGGTTGGAAAGTAACTTTATGATGTATCTATTGAGATTGTAAAATGTATGGTACATGTGTTGTTTATATCAGGAACATTTGTTTTTTATGTGATATATAATTTCTGCTAGTAAAGCAGCATCTAGTTTAAATGTGGTAGTTATAGTCAAAAAGTAAAATGTCACCCATAATGTTTTTAAATTCTATCCAAAAATGTATTTCAAAAGATATATATATATATACATCAGACTGACCTACAGCTTTCGTTTATGCTAGTTAACAGATGCAATGGTTAAGCTATGCTAGTTAACAGATGCAATGGTTAAGCTATGCTAGTTAACAGACGCAATGGTTAAGCTATGCTAGTTAACAGACGCAATGGTTAAGCTATGCTAGTTAACAGACGCAATGGTTAAGCTGTGCTAGTTAACAGACGCAATGGTTAAGCTATGCTAGTTAACAGACGCAATGGTTAAGCTATGCTAGTTAACAGACGCAATGGTAAGCTATGCTAGTTAACAGACGCAATGGTTAAGCTATGCTAGTTAACAGATGCAATGGTTAAGCTATGCTAGTTAACAGACGCAATGGTTAAGCTATGCTAGTTAACAGACGCAATGGCTAACCTGTGCTAGTTAACAGACGCAGTGGCTAACCTGTGCTAGTTAACAGACGCAATGGCTAACCTGCGCTAGTTAACAGACGCAATGGTTAATCATTGACATGCTGTTGCCATGGGCACTATCAATTTTGGAACTATTTGCAGAATAAGGTGCTATAATGTTTTTCAAATAGTCAATAATATATCTTCAAAAAGTACATTGAACATGTTTATCATTTATTCATATAATGACATGTAAAAATTATTGTTGACATAACTTAATTACAAGATTCTGTAAATGCATTCTTAAGACATGAGCTTTTTCTGGAAATTTGCAGAATTCTATGGATTTAATTTTGCCTAGGATGTTTTACTGAATTCCAGATACAAAAAGGAAGAAATAGTTTGGTTGAGAAAAATAAAGTGTCATAAGTCTGACTTCACTGATTTATTAACACATTTGCCATTGCAGCAATTTAAACGTATGCATTAAGCCAGTAATGTACAGTGACTTCCATTGTTTACTTGTATCATCAGAAACAGGCAGTTCAGTTCCAATAACTGTTCAGTAAACCTGTTTATTTCTGCAACCATCATGTACACAACATCCTTCATCACAAACAGTTTGAAAATATCAACTGGAAAGGCAGCAAACCTGCAACCACTTGAGGCTGTATAGTAAAAGAAATATCAGTTGGACTAACACATGTAGCCTGGACAGTCTTCCAGTGTCAGTGTCTCGATTGGCAGTGTAAGCTACGAACAAATCAGCTTGAATGTTTACCTGGTCGGTACAATCCAGGCCTCTTTAATCCTCAAACTCAAAATCACTAGGCTCATAATTACTATCCCTATCTATATTGTCCTCCTCAAAAGATTCTGGATCAGATTCTTGTAAAATACTCACAGCTTCACTCAGACTGAAACATCTGTGCAACCATGCCATCTTGTAGTTATAATGGTAACCAAAACAAACCACTGCAGAAATCTCAGTTCACGTGACTTGAGTGGTTAGTCATTAGTGGTGAATGTTTTAATATTAATGACCCTACAATCATATTGTGCATAAGCATGTGTAATGTATGTCAGTTAAATCTTTGATATATTACAACTAGTTCCATATAAGTTGATCAATGTTTCCGTGTGTCACAAGTGCCCTGGAACATTTGTATTCATCATCATCATGAAGGCAGGTTTTTTTCCAATATAACACTATTGTCAGTTAAATCTTTGATATATTACAACTAGTTCCATATAAGTTGATCAATGTTTCCGTGTGTCACAAGTGCCCTGGAACATTTGTGTTCACTATCATCATGAAGGCAGGTTTTTTTCCAATGTAACACTATTGTACTATGGGAAAGATCAATTGTGAGTGCTTGATTTATGTGGATGTGTAAATATATTTATGAACATGAGCCACCTGCCATTCTTGGTAGTAGAAAAAAAAAGGTGCTAATATGGAATTGGGGACTTGTATTTTAAACCTCATTGTACAGCATAGTGGCAAAAAATAGAAAATCAAAGGCCACAACTTGTTGATAGATAATGAATTTTAATTACATTTTTTTCTACTGTAAGTACAATTGAAATGTACAAGTGCAAAAATCATTCCTTATATATAGTTTTGGAACATTACAAATTCTAATAGCCCTCCTTCTTCCTCTCAAATGAATGGCACACGCTGTACATAGAAAATGGTCCTATCCATACTAGAAGGCAACATTAAAACAGTTAAGATGTACAAACACAGTTGGAAGATCTTTGTGTAAGCATTAAACATTAAAATCCACATTATATAGGAAAATGTGCTTGGATTACACAACAGAAAATCTAGAAACCCAAATGTTTCTGGTGTCTAAGAACATTGTGGCCTTTTGTGGTTTGTCCCATGATGCTTAAATTATGGTACAGCCCAAATATGATGTAAGTTGTTCTTCCTCAAGGTTTTGTTTGGTGCCATTTAGGTTATTGTATTTGATACACAGTGGCAGATTCATATGCACTAAGTGTCTATCCTGATTCACCAAGTGTAACAATGCTGTTGATGTAGCATATTTTTGCACATTGTAATTATGATACAGCTATAGTCTGTGTGAAATTGACTGAATGATCAATATCCACAGTGTTCATTTTCTAAGTATTTTTTTCCATTAGCAACAATGATGAATGGAAACCATTTTGCTTTCACTAAAACAAAAAATGTTTTGCAAATGCCAAATGATGAATGTTTAACATAAAGAAGCCAAAATATGAGACAAGTGAGCAAAGTTTCTTCAATCTTGAAACTTTAATATTCAGTAACTTTTGGATTGAGGCTGTTTATTGTAACATGTAAAACAACTGTTACGGTATCTATCAAGATGCAATTTTTATTATTAAACAGGTTAATGAATGTCACGTGATTTCTTTCATGTTAAAAATTGATTTATTTTGTAATAAGTCTATTTTACATATAAAGATGGTAATTACTTATGTTAATGTAATTAGTTGTGTTTTACATATTGGAAGTAAATTATATTATTGGTTGCTATTAGAAAAGCACAAAACTCTCTTTCAAGGACATAAAAATAAAACTTGTTAATGTATATTGCCATCTTTTAACAAATGTTTAATGAATTACAGAACCAGACAGTACAACTTATTGAGTGTAGATGAGCTAACGAAAGATGATGATAATGGTTTGTTATCTGATGAAGAATCCACTTCCAACCTGAGCTTTCAGCCAATCAACATGGACTTCATGGGTGAACTACAGGATTTGTTATTCCAGCGTTTTTCTTTAAACCCACCCGAGCAGTCCCCTGCTGCAAAACCACCTCCAGTTGATCGGTCGGTAAGTTGTGGACTAATTCCAAACAGGTTTTTAAGCTGTGGTTGACTATAAGACCTCATGCTCAACTAATCGTTATTGATGTTTTGAATGGTAAATCATGGAGATTATTTGCAAATTATAATGAACAGACATTTTTTTTTCCCAGAACAATCCAGTTCTGGAAGAAATGTCAGTCTGTTATTTGTTTATTTAAAAAAATTAAACTTGACAGTTTCTGTAAAGGAAAAAGCAAATATTAATTGTATGTGTAGGTGGGTTTGATGTACCATATAAATTTTAAGTTTTTTAATAACAAAAATATATGTATAAATGTTTGAACCACTTTATCAGTGGTGATGATAATTCATGTTTTTAAATTGCTTGTATCATTTTGAAACAATTAGGAAAATGAGAACAAAAGATGTTGAGAATTATGTTGTAAATTCTTAATTATTCATACCTGAGTTTAGGGTTTTGGGGGAAAGTCTTCCATAACTTGAGTTTTCTAATTGACTGTCTCTACATTAAAAATCTAAAATCATTCATGTTGTTTTAAAAGTATTATATTTTAATTTTCATGTCCCTCTCCAAATAGACTTTGTGCATGCAGTGTATAGTTTCTTGATGTGTTCGTACTCTTTATTTTGTTAAATGTTATATTTATCTAGGTTAGACATTTTAAGAAAAGTACATCTCTCACTAGTTAGAAATACTAAAAAAATGGTCATTAAAACAAGTGTTGGATTTTGATAGTGTGAATAGTTCCAATATGGTATTCATAAAACTGGGCTGCAACATCAGATAAATCTTCTTGTATATTAGTTATTTCTTCCATCAGAAATGTTCCCTGGTATCGTTGGTAAAGTATTTTTGTGTGTAATAATTTGTCAATTCCAAAGCAGAGGTGTGTAAAAATAGTATTATCAGATCAGTCTTTTGTCTCCCACAAGTCACTGCCCAAGAGTACTTTCACACAGTACCAAAACTCTTCAGTTGGGGTGGATGACGAGAAATAGAAGTATTTCTGAAATGCTATTTATATAAGCAGTATAAGATTTTAAAAGTTCTGGTTTAAATGTCGTAAACTGGCAACGCATTGGAAACCAATTATGCCTAATATTTCTGATAAAAATCATGCAACATGTACATATTTTTCCCCACATTCCTCCTAATTTGTCTGTTTTAGACTCCAAATCAGAGATGTGTAATAATAGCATTTTAGGTCTCTTTTGTTCCCAGCAAGTCACTGGCCAAGGAGCATTTTGTTCAATACCAGAACTCTTTTTGGGCTGTATGATGAAAACTTTGAGATAAAAAAAATGGAAAAATTTGGCAAAAAAATATACATTGCAGTTTACATGATTTTTATCACAAATGTTGGTTTCCAATGTATGGCTAGTTTTTGGCATCTTAAAGGTTTTTTTTTTCTTGTCTGTGACAATGTTATTTATCTATAGTTTATAAAGTACATAAATATAATAAAATGTTCACATGTTTTTTCAGCTCAAACCCCAGAAAAGCCTACCTGCATCCCCTGTGAAACTTAACTCCTCAGAAGTTTTAAGACTTACTCCAAGACTTCCAGCTCCTTTACCTCCTCCCAGAACAAAGCGTAAGACAGTTCAAACATCCTGTAACAGAAGTTTTTTAACAGCAACATCATCTAAAGAAGTTGAGCATAATGAACCGCCCCTGATTTGTCTGGAAGAACTGGATGATGCTGAAATTTTTGACCCATTACTGATTAAACAACAGAATAAGGTCTCATCACTAGAGGATTTCCAACTGTTGTCACAGGCTAAACCAAACCAAGTCTTTATTCAAGAATTAAAAAGCACACTAAATTCTAATAGAGGTGCTTGTTCTGTAACAGTCCCCATAACAGTACAGAGCAATCCTGTTTATAGTCAGTGTTTTGTACAACCAAGAATTGTTAGCCAACCTCAAGTTCTTCCTCCCCTAAGTTATCATGGATATCCCATTCCAGAACGTTTCAATCCTTTTGTCCAACCTTTTCCCACCCCACCTCCTCCTAGTTACAATATTCATCCACCTGTCTCGGTACCAGGAGAAACTGTAACATCAACAACCTCTGGCTGGTCCAGACATGTTGATATACCATCAGATACTATGTCAAACACGGATGCTTTGAAGAATTTGGCAGTCTTTCACCTTCCAGCATTGTCGGGAGATTACTCCACCACAACCTCATCAATGTCTCAATCAGGAGAACTGTTTGCTGACCTTGTAAATTGGCCTGGTCCAGGTTTACCTTTAAATACTGACTATAAAACTTCCAATGTAACTTCCACAAACTCAGAGGTATCTTTGAGCTCCACTTCTACAACTTCCAGTGCCAAATTTAGATGGCAGAGATTTGACTGAATGATTCTTTTGACCATTGTTTCTGTGATTTAGTTGTATTTAAAAGAATTTATTTGGTCCCATTATTGGAATTTCAGGGGTTATAATAACATGAAATATATATATATATATATATATATTGTAAAAAGATATGCTTTTAAGAGTGAAAATCAGCAATGAATATCAGAATATTTCAAATCAAGTGAACAGTTTGATAAAGTTACTTCTAAGTATGTTTTATCAGGTTCAGAAACTCAAAGCAGTTGCCAGAAATGTAGAATAAACATCCTCTAACATAGCTTCATTATATACACATGCCAACAGATTTTATGTTCCTATGTTTCACAGGTCATAAGTTTCCTTTGTGTTCCTTTCATTTATTGTTGATACAGAAAAGGGTGTAAATTAATAAACTTACAAAATTCTCCACAGTAACATTTAGAATTCTTAGGCTATTTATACTCATTGATATTCAAGAGTTTTGTTTTTATGGTTTGTATGATGACTGGAGAAAGATTGATTAGAATAGTCTCTTTCTTTCTCGTATGTGTGAAAAATGATTTAGATAACGAAATGTATTAGTCTAACGAGCTAAAAGACAAGAAAGTTAAAAGTAATGTAACATATGTGCATTAATAGTGTTTTGATTGCACAAGTTACCAGAACCTTACTCAAATATTGTTACACTTGTCACATGGATATCTTTAGTCCACATTTCTCTGGGACAAAATAATTTGTTTAACATTGTGGTGTTTTAACTTCTTTGGTTTTGTTTAAAGTATGCTGAAAAGAGATTGATGTCCACTGTGTCATAAAAATGAGACATTTAAAGCATATTTGACTTAATTATGAATTAACCAAACTCTCTAAGTTCTGTCAAAATTTAGTGTATTTTGTATTAAAGTCAAAAACAGTAACATAAGTATTGTTACGTGTATAATTCAGTGTTTGTATAAAACAATTGTTGCTCTATGAAATCTTTAAATATTGTCAGAGTACAACAAAAACACTATATATATATAGATATATACATTGTGTACATGTGTGTGCATATACATTTACATACAGTATTTATATATTTTTGTCTTCTCCTAGTATTATTGACTTTTTGATGTAAAAACTGTGAATTTTGTGTGTATTAGGATACAAGTAGCTATGTGCCTTGTAAAACACAAACACAGTTTTGTTATTGCATTTAAGTTTACTCAACATGACTGGGATTGAGTAACTATCATGCTGAGGCTGACCTACTCTTCCATGTAATTAGTAGAATTTATAACTGACGAGGTGACATTCTTTAGAAAGGTCTAGGTATACAGAATTTCAAAAGTGGAGTAGTTGAGTTAAAATCTTTATTAGTAAGCCTTTTCACTAAATCCTTTTTTTTCTTTTTAATACTCGCTTGCTTTTACTTCTTACAGAAAATATTGGCTTGTTATTGTAAACACAACTATCTTGCAAGCTTTCCATTTTTCTGCAAATAATGGAAATACTCTTAAATGTAAGAAGTCAAGAAATATTTTGCAATTCGAAGAAAGCTGAAAAATCAATAGAAATAGTTTGAATGAAATAAAGAATATCTTGATTAATCTGATAGGACTGATTCATCCTGATAAGTTGCTATCATAGAGCACTGATTCATCCTGATAAGTTGCTATCATAGAGCACTGATTCATCCTGATAAGTTGCTATCTTATAGCACTGATTCATCCTGATAAGTTG
>NW_013671178.1:60979-66031 GCF_000517525.1 Limulus polyphemus
CTGATAAGTTGCTGTCGGATAGCACTGGTTCATCCTGATAAGTTGCTGTCGGATAGCACTGGTTCATCCTGATAAGTTGCTGTCGGATAGCACTGGTTCATCCTGATAAGTTGCTGTCGGATAGCAATGATTCATTCTGATAAGTTGGTGTTGGATAACAATGATTCATCCTGATAAGTTGCTTTGTATTGAAATTGCCTAAACTGTGTAAATCTTAATATTAATTGAAAAGTGAAAGTACAGGTAATTTGCATATTTTTCATATTCACTGGTGACTAGAATTTGTAGATTTCTCTTGAAAATTGTGAATTATATTTTGATCCTTAATAGAAAATAGTGACATATAGTTTATTGCATGTCAATTTCAAACTTAGAAGGCACTTTGCTAAGAAAACAAGTTTGGATATCAACTGTCATTTTTATTGTCACTAGATTCCCAAAAAAAGTATGGATAGTCCTTGCTATTGAAGGTTGTGTCACTATGAAGTTGAACGCTTTTAGATTGATATGCTGCCCCACAGGAGAATGGTAATGGGGTGGACTTCCAAAACTAAACACACTAGTGATTACTTATTGCTCACATTTAAATGATGCCCCCAGTCTTGGAAGACTAGCTCTGAGTTATCACAGCTTCAATACTAACTGCTACCAAGCAGTGACTGCGATTTGTTTTTATGAAATCATGAAAAGGCACATTAGAGGTAATATAAATATACAAATGAAAGAAACTAAAATTTAGTTTGAAGACCTGCCATGTAAGATAGATGAAATAGTTGTTATTCTATAAGAAATAGTCATGTTTGATATGTTGTTGAGTAGTCAGGTAACTTAGTTCTACCTAACACTTTCCACTCAAAATTTTCACTAATATTAGTCTTTCTGCAAGTTACATTTGAAAATTTAAATTGTTTAATTTATAGTTGGGTTGAAAATAAGCATAAAACTGTAATCAAGTTATCTTAAGGACCTTTAATCATGTTTTAAATTTAAATTTTTTATCAAGTATCTTCTTGGCTTTCTGTACTTAAAAGATACCAGACCAGATTTTTGTCATTTCTCATAATTAACAAATATAATCAAAACAGTGTGGAGTTACCCGTGTTATGTAAATCATATATATTTTGCTCGATGTACTTGTCATCCAAAAAGCCTAATAACTGTTTCATCAATATGTACAATTTGTTTAATATATTTCTTCCAACAGTTTATAGTTTCCTTTAGTGATAATGCAATAAACATAATTGTTGCTTGTAACACAGTGGTGTAATTACCTTGTCTAATTATGTATTTTCTCAATGTCTGGATAAATTTACAAAAGTAAAAAGAACTTTTGATGTAATTCTTGCTTACACAATCCAGTTTTTTGTTGCTGTATAAGTGATGTAAAGTATTTCATGGGCCTGATATGACCAGGTGGTTAGGGTGCTCGACTAGCAGTGTGCAGGTCGCTGGTTCGATTCCCTGTCCCACCAATTGCATTCGCCTTTTCAGCCATGGAAGCATTATAATGTGGTGGTCAATCCCACTATTCATTGGTAAAAAGATTAGCCCAAGAGTTGGCAGTGGCAGGTGATCACTAGCTGCTTTCCTTCTAGTCTATTACTGCTAAATTAGGGATGGCTAGTGCAGATAGCTCTTGTGTAGCTTTAGGCAAAATTCAAGCCAAACCAGAATTTTATGACTAACATTACAAACCATTTTCTACTATATGTATTTACATTGGCTCATAAATAACTGATCAGTTTGTTCTTATACCTTGAAAAATGGTCATGTTTTTACTAGAAGAATCTAAAGTATATACAGAATGCATTATTTGTTAATTTATTAACAAGTATGAACATTTCCATCTAAGTTTCAACAAAGTGACAAATTCTTTATTACTTGTAATTTCCAACACCAGTTGTTTGTACATTTGAATAATGGAAGGAATAACTAAATATTAGTGGTAAAACTCGTGTATTATATATATATATATATACAACTTTCAGCTTTTATATCATAATAACCTATTTATAGATGTGATATTCTGTGTTTTTGATTTTCTGAGAGTGCATTTAAATGCAGGATCTTGAATGCCAGGTAACTCCTGACTGAGCTGAAAGGTAAGGAACAGTGTAACAATTCAAACTAGAACATGAGAACGTGGGAGATGTTGTCTTACCATTTATCATTGAAGATGTAACATTGTACCACTAAAATTACAAGCGTTTCCATGTTTATGTGTACTTAACCACATTAGTTTTCATCACAGGTATGTTTTAGATAAGTAACTTCAGTATACCTTGAGATCAGTACTCTCGCAAGGAAATATAGTTCTTAAGTTGATGCTTGAAATGAAATTGCAGTTTTGTTTTCGAAGAAGAAAATGCAGGATTTTGTAATCGTTATCCAATATGAGTGGATAAAGTAGACTAGCCACTTAGAAGTGATGATGTATTGGTAAATGTTCTTTTTGTTGACTAGCATCAAGGATAAAAGACAATCTTTCGTAATGGATAAGCATGCCCTTTTTGCTAACTTTTCCAAAGTACATGTGCTAATGATTAGTTCCATATGAAGATGATTGGTTTCAATTCATGGATTAGTGTTTGGCTCACTTATTCCTTGTAGTCTGAAAAGATTTAGAGTGCTTTGAACAGTAGTTAATAATAACTCCTTGAAGACATTATTCTGTTTGAAAATAGTGGAATTGTTACAAGTTTTTTAGCTCTCACATGTTTTATATATCTTATTTTTTCATGTCACTAGATAATTGTATAAATATGTTGCTGATAACAGTTCTGTTTTCATATTTCATGATCTTCATTATCATGAAAAATGTAACATTTTTTCATTGTATAGTCTGATTGCATAGTATGTCAACAATTTATAGTTTTACTGTGTAATGACATCTCTAGGATTTGTTTAGGTGGGGGAAGACACAATCTTGAATTGATGGACTGGGTGACATTCCATAGTACTTTCAATAGTTACTGAGGTGAATCTTAGTTGAAGTTTTAATACACAAAAAAAGTATCCATTAAAAAAGAAAAAGTTTATTTATTTTAGAGCAAAGTCACATTGGACTATCTGCTGTGGGGAATCATACCCAGTATTTGGACACTGTAACCTTGTAAAGTTACTGCTGTCCTATCAGGGGATAAATAGAAAACAAATAAGGCTATGTTATATAAAAGATGGGAATTTTGCCGGTTTTGAATATTTTTTTGTTTACATATGATATGTTCTTATTCTCTCACAAATGCTGAGAAACAAAACGTTACCTATAAAAATGTCACATTTCATTTACTGTTACAATAAGTGCTCACATTCAGTTATGGAAACTGTTATTGTTTGTGAGCCACTGAACCTTGTGTTTTTTGCATCTTAGGAAATCTTACTCTTTTACCTGCACAATAAAAACAATACCATACTGGTAGAGATGGTTATTCTGACCTTCACATGAAATCCAGAGAGGATACACCGTATTTGAAACATCTTGGGACTGAATCTGTGGACAGAGAAGATTAATATTTACATTAGTAACCCTCATGTCATACAGTCCATCTTCAGATAGATGTAGGATGACCAGATTTCCAAACCAAAAACTCAGATAGCCTCATATTTCAAAATATTTTGAAAATTATGAAAATTTTTGAAATAATTTAACTTTTGATAATTTGATGTATTTGTAAGGTCCAAAATGCACACACTGTTACAATCAGAGTTCAACAACAAAACAGTTTATTTACTATAAAAACACTTAGAAATATATTCAACACTGTTAATAAACAAATGTCTAGCCAGGACTTCTCACTAATATTTATAAATCAAGAATAAGGAAAAAGGACCAGAAAGAAAAACCTAGTTAAAAAAATACAGTAAATAATATTCAAACAATACTCCTCAATAACAATATTGAGTGACTCTCTCTCTCTCTTACGGAAGCTTATGGCAGGGTATTTATTCATTGAGTAGGATACGCCCCGCCCCCCGGCATGTCTGCGGATTTACAACGTTAGAAACCGGGTTTCGCATCCTGTGGTGGGCAGAACACAGATATCCCATTGCGTAGCTTTGTGCTTAACTTCAAAGAAACTAAGTAGAGTAGATCACGAGAGTACAACCTCATGTGATCATATATTTACATAATCTTCTGCTATATTAATAGTATCACTATCAGTACGTCACCGCTAGGGAAGCTGATGTTGGTTTTATCATACACACACATATATATTTACACAAAATATAAATGATTATGTAGAAGGCGAGTTAGCGTTTTAATGCAACTAAACATTCATAGATAAATTAAACGATAGAAGGAAATAATTATATGAATGATAAACAACCATAATCATGAAACAAAAATAGAATTTGCGATCTCGTACTTCTTCCCCCTTGGAAAAACAAACTGATGACATTAATCACTTCGTATAAAATATCCTAACGGTTGACATTCCGAATATCTGCAAGACACGTGTTACCCTTACTCCAAGTTTTTAGTTGAAGTGTGGAATCATTTCTCTTGATTTGTTGCTATGTATTTCATTTAGTACTGAATAACCGGACTCGGTATCTACTACTTTCCCAACATAAGTTTTTATGGTTAGGTTTAGCAGATCCGTTTTAGCTGTTGTTAAATAGTTAATGGAGTGTTTTAATTTCACGGGACTCGAAACCTCCTTTGATTGCAGTTCTCGTTTCCAGACCGCTGTCCTACGTTTCTTTTTACATATTTTCTTGGAACAATACATAGATGAGTGCCCTATTTGATTACAAGTATAACATCACACACGTATATTACGTTGCTCAGTTTTAATCACATCACTATTAAAAGTTTGTTTATTGTTCCGGCGATGCTCTTATTGTTTTGTAAATATAAGCACATCAGCAATAGATATAACAAAGTGGAATTCCAAGTATTTTCATAAAGAAACGTGTAACTGTGGTTTTATACATTTCGCAATTTCTTTTTCTGTAGCTTCTAGGTTCCATAATGTACAAATTTTCATAGTTTTCCAAATAAACATCTCAACTGACTTCCCTGTATTTGTGTGATACTTCCTACAAAAT
>NW_013671179.1:0-4868 GCF_000517525.1 Limulus polyphemus
CAATAGTTTCAAACGTAAAAATAAAGTTACAACAATAGTTTCAAACGTAAAAATAAAGTTACAACAATAGTTTCAAATGTAAAAATAGAGTTAAAACAATAGTTTCAAACGTAACAATAAAGTTAAAACAATAGTTTCAAACGTAAAAATAGAGTTACAACAATAGTTTCAAACGTAACAATAAAGTTAAAACAATAGTTTCAAACGTTAAAATAGAGTTACAACAATAGTTTCAAACGTTAAAATAGAGTTACAACAATAGTTTCAAACGTAGAAATAGAGTTAAAACAATAGTTTCAAACGTAACAATAAAGTTACAACAATAGTTTCAAACGTAAAAATAAAGTTAAAACAATAGTTTCAAACGTAACAATAAAGTTACAACAATAGTTTCAAACGTAAAAATAAAGCATCCTACTTCGTGTCTAAGGTTTCTGCACGTTTAGTTTTCATGTTGAACTTAAGAAACCTGGATGCTGTCTCTATATTTGAAATTTTTTTTTGGTTAAAAATATACAAATCATTTTATCACGTGGGTAAAGAAAATATAACATCAAAATTCAAGTCAAAATGTTGTAATATACACGATTCTGGTGAGGTTTAATGAGATTGTCTAAACATAACCAGAGAGTTTAACTATAATGTTCATACGTATCCCGGAGAGGGTACAGAGATTGTTCATACATATGTAGTGGACGTTTGTCCAAGTAAGTTCTACTTACAAGTTACTCTTGGTTTGGAGAGCACAGTCATCCTTTTACACAGTTGAATATGGAAGTTTAAAGAGTCGCCTCACCCGAGGACGGATTCCGAGAAGTCCAGAAGTTTAAACAGTCGCCTCACCTGAGGACAAACTCAGACAAGTCCAGAAGTTTAAACAGTAAGCTCACCTGAGGACGGACTCAGAGAAGTCCAGAAGTTTAAACAGTCACCTCACCTGAGGACGGACTCAGAGAAGTCCAGAAGTTTAAACAGTCACCTCACCTGACGACGGACTCAGAGAAGTCCAGAAGTTTAAACAGTCGCCTCACCTGACGACGGACTCAGAGAAGTCCAGAAGTTTAAACTTTCGCCTCACCTGACGACGGAATCAGAGAAGTTCAAAAGTTTAAACAGTAACCTCACCTGAAGACGGACTCAGAGAAGTACAGAAGTTTAAACAGTAACCTCACCTGAGGACGGACTCAGAGAAGTCCAGAAGTTTAAACAGTAACCTCACCTGAGGACGGACTCAGAGAAGTCCAGAAGTTTAAACAGTCGCATCACCCGAGGACGGACTCAGAGAAGTCCAGAAATTTAAACAGTCGCCTCACCTGAAGACGGACTCAGAGAAGTCCGAAAGTTTAAACAGTCGTCTCACCTGAGGACTGACTCGGAGAAGTCCGAAAGCTTGTGACTTTTCTGACCATTATATTGAGTTTCGGAGTTGAATGTTTTATTTTTTATTTCATCCTGTTTGTGTAAAGTAAATGAACCATTTTTTTCCCCACTTAAAGTATACATAACAGCTTCTGGATTTGAAGTCCAGTCTTACATAACAGCTTCTGGCTTTGAAGTCCAGTCTTACTTGGCTAACTCTTTATTTATTGGAACTTTCTGTAATTATATAAATTTATAAAGCATACATACTGTACGTAATTTGTCTTGTCTAGTTTTATCAGACAGGGGTCGCACTATTTTGCGATCTTGCCATTCTTCTACAAATTCCCAAGGCTACATTTTAACTAGGGTGGGACTAGCTGTGCAGTGGGATGGGTCCGTATATTACTGTTATTTATGAGTTTATTTAAACCGTCTGAAGTGAGGTTAAATTTTATACCAACTGGTTACTGGTTCATCTACTTTGAAAATTTATGATCTATTTGAGATTTCCCAAAATTAAGTCTCCTGCTGATATTATTTTAAAAAAAAAGATATTGTCAACTGGTGAACCTGTCGTACTCCAGTTTCGAAATGCTGAAAATTTGTATACATTCTGAAAATAAATTACTTATAAACTTCTAAAAATACTATCTAGTTTTTAAAATTTTAAGTTCCTCAGTTTCGTTCTTCTAGACAATATCATACGACTCAACAACATTTGTTAAATTGGGATTACGGCCGAAAATGTCGTTAACATGAAGGGTACAAACCACTCCAATCTTTATATGTAGAAATGTAAGAAAAACATACTGAATATTGATAACTAAGTTTATTTTTAGTTTAGCTTTAAGTAAATAATTTCCTCTGATCCGAAGTTGTCATTATTTTAAATTAGGCAAACTAGCCTTTGCTTACATATTTAACACGATAATTAGCAGAATCTTTACCTATGTTAAAATATAAAGTAAATACCCGACTTCTTACACATAATAATAAAATTATTATACAGTGTTATAAAAAAACAGTATAAAAGGCATAGCCTCGTGCCTAGAGCACTCGACTCGTAATTTGCGGATCACGGGTTCGAATCCCTTCACCGAACACGCTCGCCCTTTCAGTGGTGAAGTCGTTAGAATGTGACGGCGAATCCAACTTTTCGTTTTCCCTCTAGAATTGTGGGTAGGTGATGTTGACTAGCTATCTTCCCTCTAGAATTGTGGGTAGGTGATGTTGACTAGCTATCTTCCCTCTAGTCTATCACTTCAAATTTAGGGACAACTATCGCAGATATTTCTCGAGTAGCTTTTCGCGAAATTCAACAACCAAACAGATTAAAACGACAAAAAAATAACAAACATATCACAAGAGCAACCAGATATGGTATATACGTCAATCATTATAAGTTTTTTTTTAAGTGATATGGAAGAGAAAAAGAGATTGAAAATCGATATTCCAAATAAGTAGAAGTCTGACGATTAATTTTATATAGTTTGACCAATTTTTTACACATCTTGTCACATAAACCATCTGGTGTAAATTTAGTGAGTCTTTGAGTAAGATTAGAACAAGCTACTGGGATCGAGCTGACATCTTTCAACAACTATAATCCTGAATTCGCCAAAATTAGTAACTTTAATTAAAGAAAAATGAACTACTTTTAAGAATTTAAGCAAACACGGCACTACTATCATTTCTAAATCCGCTAAAGAAAATAGTACATAAATTTTGGGTAAATAGGAATACTTAAGAAAGGCTAAAGACATTTTTACTGATCCAATTAAGTTACATCGTGATCCTACTGATACTAGAGATAATAGGCTATAATGATATATATACCTAAATTTAAGAGTGATAATAGTTTCATCTAGAAACAATATTAACAAATTGGACCATCAGGTAGTCATCCAAGAATTTTGGTCTTCCTAAAATTCATAAAGAAATATATCGGTAGCGACCTATTGTATCAACCATTGGCTGGAATTACTGAGTTGATTTCATGGATATTTTTAATACTGTTGAATATGATTTAAAAGAGATTCCTGAGTTTTTAGCGATGAAGAACAACAACTGAAGTTTGATAACAATGTTTTTTAAGTCAGGCTTAATGAAGTTTGATAACAATGCCTTAATGAAGTTTGATAACAGTTTTTGAGTCAGCCTTAATGAAGTTTGATAACAATGTTTTTTAAGTCAGCCTTGATAAGTTTGATAACAGTTTTTGAGTCAGCCTTAATGAAGTTTGATAACAATGCTTTTTAAGTCAGCCTTTAATGAAGTTTGTAACAATGTTTTTAAGTCAGTCTTAATGAAGTTTGATAACAATGTTTTTAAGTCAGTCTTAATGAAGTTTGATAACAACGTTTTTTTAACTCAGCCTTAATGAAGTTTGATAATAACGTTGTTTAAATCAGCCTTAATGAAGTTTGATAATAACGTTGTTTAAATCAGCCTTAATGTTGAGTTTTTGTATAGGAATATACCTTTAGAAGAAACTATTTATTTTTTGATAAACCGAATAAGATTTGATCACTTCTATTTGTGTATTTTTGAAATTGACTGCTTTTGTAACTAAGGGATTGCATTTTCTGTTTGATAGCGATATTTATGAACAGATTGATGGAGTGACTATTGGTTCTAGATGGTTCCATCTTTATCCAATGTTTTTTTTTTAATTTTCGTGAGGACAATCTTTAAAACATTACACTACTGTACGTATGTAGACGATACTCTCGTCAACGTTTTTCAATTTCTGGAGTCTAACATCAGGAGGATGGTAAACCCTCATTTGTGGATACTCTCTTTTCTAACAGCAATGGTAACTTCAAATGGTAAACCAGTTTAAACTAAATGGGTTTCATTAGAATTTAATTAGTTTATTTCATTATAATATTCCAAGTACTTACGTACTTTTGCTTGTTTGTAGTTAAGCACAAAGCTACACGGTGGGGCTATCTGTGCTCTGCCCACCACGGGTTGCAACTCCACAGACGTACCGCTGGGCCACTGCACTTTTGCATAAATATCAAAGACTTCTCATGCAAAAATGGTTTTTATTGATCCAATACTTTGAAAATATTAATAAACCATTTTCCCTTGAAGTTCCTAAATATACGTCCTTTGCCACAAGTTGGTAAATATCTTCCCAGTGTGCAAAATAAGTTACGTCCCATACTTCCAGGGTTTATCCTGAAATACAATTGAGATATATTTTTAAAACTAAGTACCATTTAGTATTTATATTTTTTTTAGGCTTAAAGACCACATTACTTCACCGAAATCATCAAATGTTGTTTATAAATTTATCTGTCTTCGCAGTAAGTTTCATTTTATTGGTTCTACTACAAGAAGATTTCGGACTCGTGCGAAAGTCAGCAAGATTATATTGGTTCTTGTACAAGAAGATTGCGGACTCGCGTGAATGAAAATGCAAATTTAAAACCTGCGAATAGATTGTTTATTTGTTTGTTTGTTTTTGAATTTCGCGCAAAGCTACACGAGGGCTATCT
>NW_013671179.1:5664-12267 GCF_000517525.1 Limulus polyphemus
TTTTTTGTACCATCATTCTTGGCTATCCTGATGTACAGAATGGTATAATTTTGAGTATCTTAATTATTGACTATTCTTGTGTGTATATAATATTGCAGTTTTTTTGTACCATCATTCTTGGCTATCCTGATGTACAGAATGGTATAATTTTGAGTATCTTAATTATTGACTATTCTTGTGTGTATTTAATAGTACAGTTTTTGTACCATCATTCTTGACTATCCTGATGTACAGAATGGTATAATTTTGAATATCTTAATTATTGACTATTCTTGTGTATTTAATAGTACAGTTTTTTGTACCATCATTTTTGGCTATCCTGATGTACAGAATGCCCTTTGTGAAAATATATCTCATATAAAACGTAGGAGAAAAGCTAAGTAGGAAATATTACTTTTTTTTATCCGAAGTAAGCCATTTCAAGCTCTTCTTTTATTATGATGTAATATTAAGACTTTCATATTTAATACAAACGATTTATTTTAATTTAATTTGCTAAGTCATTTCCCTTCCATTGCTTAGCAGGGAGTGCATGTTCGTGCTAAGATAATCTGCTGTACTCGAGCGTTCGGGCTAAGTCCTCGGGGAAATTAAAAGAAAAGAGGATTGGGTCCACATTCTAAGTATCTTTCCAATTTTACTTGATAAAACAAAAGAACTCTTGTAGTGGTAATTTGCATAACACAGTAAGAACAGTATTTATTACTATCAGAACAATTTTGTTAGGAAAAGCTATCGTCTTAAAATAAGAGTAGGTGGAGAAAGAACACAATGATTCAAGCTGAGCATGCGCACATTTAAAATCATATTTAGATGTTTCTGGAAAAAGATTGAAAAATGTAACTATTTTGTGTATTGGTTAAAATAGCTCGAGATATTTATGGAAACCTTATGAACTCTCGCCAAATTATTCCTCAAGATTTTTGAAGAATCTTGGGGGGGGGGGGCACCATTGTATTTTATTTATGTTTCTAGTTGTATCGAGATATCAAGCGTTGAGTAATTTGATATAACTCAAGTTTTTGGAATAAAGATAGGCCTAATTCATATGACATACTTAAATTATCGTTATTGTTTTGCAAAAGTTTTTTTTTAAATAAATTATTTTAGATGTGGGCTCTTTTCTTTCTCATTTTGTTTTTAAAGGGATGATGTCATTAAGAACTTAGTGCTGCCATCTCTTAGCAGATAACAAAATAAAGTACCAATAACGCGGTTATTTAGATAGTACTAATTTTTACATATACTATATGTTTATATACCATAACACGAGAATCCTTTTATAGCTTTACAGTTAACAAATGAACCTCTCTTTAATTCACTTTAGTTCGAATTAAGAACATCTAAACGTAGCGCCATCTGTTTAAACAAAATTGCATAAAATGTAAGTAGGAGCTTTCAAAAGCTTTGTCCAATTATTTTAAAATATAAATTCAAAGTTCTCATTATTATATCCTATATTGATGTAGTTTTGTTGCTTTTGCACAGACATATTCTGCAATATGCCTAAGACAAATATTATATTTTTGCTTAATATTAATAAACGTTGTTTCCGTTATTACACGGGCAACATTCTTTTATCCTAACTGCCATCAATTTACGTTTTTGCGGCAACGGGTAGCGAACCACGAATCCTTGGATTCACTAGGTCACGGCCATTTTGAAATGATGCTTAACTTACTTATCGGTTTCAGAAATCGGCAGATTGTTCTAAACAAAAGCTTTCAACAAACTTAGTTTCTAATCGATTTTCAGTAAAATTGTAACCACTGACGTCACTAATACATTTTGTCACGTGACAATAGTTAACAAATTATGGTCAACATTAAGTGAACACTAAAGGAGAGAGGTAAAGCTGGCTCTAATTTTGAAGTCCAGATCGTAAGGTTTGGTTGAACTTTGCACGACACTACACGAGGGCTATCTGCG
The DNA here is from genome assembly GCF_000517525.1 of Limulus polyphemus. Taxonomy (NCBI): domain Eukaryota; kingdom Metazoa; phylum Arthropoda; class Merostomata; order Xiphosura; family Limulidae; genus Limulus; species Limulus polyphemus. The sequence continues at coordinate 7,594 of NW_013671179.1, forward strand.
CAACCTGTCCCTAACTTAGCAGCGATAGACTAGAGAAAAGGCAGCTAGTCAACACCATCCGCCGCCAACCCTTGAGCTACTTTTTACCAAAGAATAGTTTGACTGAAAGAGCGAGAATGTTTGGTGAGAGACAGCTTTAGGTGAACATCTGAAACAAATAAACAAGACAGACACATTTTCTTGACATTTCTCCAAGCGTAATGTTTCTTATCTTGGAATACATTTTATGTAATATTAGATTTTTTCATAGTTTTTTAAAATGCTGAAAATAAAATTTACACGAATAAAAAAAAAAGAAACAAACAAATTAACCTAACAGATGATGACAAGAGAACAAAACCAACTGTTGTTCGAATTAGCCAAAAATAGCTGCTGCCCTCTCGCGACAGTTAGTGAAGTTTAAAATGTACAAGAAAAATTTTCAGACACTGAATTTTTCTTAAAATATTTTCGTATAAGCAGCATTGATGTTTCCAATTAATTTAAAGAAAAAAAAAACGCAAAAAACTTTAACAATTTAGATAAATATATAAAAGTATAATCCACACTTCGGTTGTACATTACTAACTTCGTACCACCTCCAAAATATATGGTATTACCAGTCTTGAACCACGGCAAGACTACGTGGTATTAATAAAACTGTGTAGAAAATTATGCGTAGTAGTTGTTAAAAAAGATAAAAAGAAGTGGTTTGACCCATAACATACTTCTTTTTACGTGATATTAATAGCCTCGAACAATAGCAAGAAACTGTGGTATTGGTAGCCTCGAACCATGTCTAGATTATGTGGTATCATTGTTAGCGTTATGCTTAAATTAATAATATGTTTGAAAAGTATATAATGGAAAGTCGTTATTATTGTTTTACATGTAAACCAAGAGATGGCAGCACGTACACAATGCTGCTATATATTACTTGAACGATAATTTTTGTCGTCGTGGCGATCACTACAACTAGTGGTTGCTTATTATAGTAATAGTTATTCTGTTTACAATAACAGTGCTACTCTACTTTGTCCTCACAACAATATATCACTGCAAACAGATTCATGGTCCGCTTTTATCATGATCCAATGTCAGATTCATGGCCCGTTTCTATTACGATCCAATGTAAGTTTCAGTCAGATTCAAGACCAGTTTTAATTCTGTTTCTATGTTAATTTTCAATGATTTAAACCCGATTTCCTTTCAAATTCAATGTTGGTTTTCTGTCAGTTTCATTATAGGTTTTATTTAGATTCAATACTACATTTTAGTCAGGTTGAAAGCTAGAATTTTTATAAAATCACTCTTTGTAACTTTTATGCTTAAAAACAAAGAATAACACACACAAAATAGTAGGGTTTTTGTTTTGAAAAATGTATTTAAGGACACTTTGTTAAACGTATAACTTTTTATTATAATAATGTTTTTTTTTGTTCGGTTTAACAAGTTCCGAACAATGTACTGACGACATAACTTGAACTACGGGGCTTCGGGATTTGGAAAAATAAAATAAAAAAGACTCGGCCTGAGTAAGGAGTACGTTTGCGGAATTACAATGCTAAAATCCGGGGTTCGATTACCGCGGTGGACACAGCAGATAGCCCAATGTTGCTTTGCTCGAAAATAAACAAACAAGTATTACATCCATGCAGCGTCTAATAAAGAGCTTCAAGTCCCTATGTAAACCTGCACAGTTGACCCCTTGCTGCCCAAACTACAGCTAAAGATCTAGCGTTTTATTTATTTCATATTCATATTTTTTTTTCTTGATAAAACTAATTACCGTGAAGCGTGTGTAACCGACAAAATTTATTACACACAGTTTGAGAATAAATACGAGGTTTTCCAGTATTTCGGTTATTTTTTTCCCTCCTCCTGGCACCATTTTGTTCGAGTCTCATAGATGAATACCAGAATTTTGTTCAACTCATTTATCAAAAAAAAAAAAAATATGTATTAAAAACGTTAATTCCCGCACATCATCACAGCATTTGGAACCCTGATAACTTCCAATCATATCTGTTGAATGATAGACCGATAACTCATAATCATCATCAACTCGTATGTAGTTTTTTTACTTTCTCTTGTTCTTCATCTTTCCTCAACTTAGTTGTAATATGTTCGCTTCCTCTATAATCGTATTTGATTGAACTTTCTTTTGTAGCTTTAAAATTGTGTTTACTTCTGAAACGTTTGCAACCTCACGTTCAAAAAACCATTTCGATTGGTGAACCTTAAGAAGAACTTAAATGAATTTACCAACACAATAAAAAAAAGCATGTTTACTTTTACAAATGGCGATATTTTTTTTTATTAGTGTATAATATATATAAATACGAAGAAATTATAAAACTTGTGTAGAGCGTTGCATAAAAATAAGAGAACTTTTGGCTGTAATTTCGAATTCAACACAATTTTTTCCTCTTTGTTTGAATTTGAAAGTCTTTATTTGTTGGTTAAAATACAAATTTTTGTTTGAATTATAAAGTCGTAATTTTTTTAGCGAATACAAGTTTTTTTTTCGGAATTTAAAATATTCTTTTGTTGGAGAACAATTTTGTTTTGAATTTAAAGTCTTATTTTTATTGGTAAATACAAGATCTTTGATTGGAATTTGAGGTCCCTTTTTATTGGTAAATACAAGATCTTTGGTTGGAATTCGAGGTCCTTTTTTATTGGTAAATACAAGATCTTTGGTTGGAATTCGAGGTCCTTTTTTATTGGTAAATACAAGATCTTTGGTTGGAATTCGAGGTCCTTTTTTATTGGTAAATACAAGATCTTTGGTTGGAATTCGAGGTCCTTTTTTTATTGGTAAATAAAAGATCTTTGGTTGGAATTCGAGGTCCTTTTTTATTGGTAAATAAAAGATCTTTGGTTAGAATTTGAGGTCCTTTTTTTATTAGTAAATAAAAGATCTTTGGTTGGAATTTGAGGTCCTTTTTTATTAGTAAATAAAAGATCTTTGGTTGGAATTTGAGGTCCTTTTTTATTAGTAAATAAAAGATCTTTGGTTGGAATTTGAGGTCCTTTTTGATTGGTACAGATTCTTTACAATTCGAACCCGTTTTCAATAGTAAAAAGTTAGCTTACACTTTTCAGTGAAATGGTAGGTAACTATAAACCTTCAAAGTTTATTGATTGGCTAAATCAGAATCCTGTCTTTGTTACAGGTAGTTGGGTAGCATGAGAGGTGAAAACTTCTCTGACTTATATCGCGTTGTATTGCTCTACAAAGTGGTAAACAAACTAGCGTATTGTCTAGACTGCTATCGTCAAATTGACAGCTCAGAATCGATGTAGTCAGTTCGCAAATTTAATAAAACCGTTTCCGAAGTCTGTGGAACGAACTGAAACTCGATTTAATCCCCGAGGCATCTTTTAAAAATTAGAAGAAAAAAAGTCCCGAAAATATCGATAACCTTCTTGACTATCAAGAGACCGTACTTTCCTTGAAACCTTTGTAGAGATGAAAGTTTTTGGCTTTACATCCACTGATTTAATCCTGACATTGTAAGGAAGGCAGACAACAGGAAGACATTATCGATATAAATTTGACCAACTGTTTGCGAATCAGGTCGCTTTGTGGCGATGATTCAGTACCTTATGTGGAGATTGGTTTGGTTTGATTTGAAGTTCGTGCAAAGCTGCTCGAGGGCTATCTGAGCTAGCCGTCCCTAATTTAGCAGTGTAAGAGTAGAGGGAAGGCAGCTAGTCATAACCACCCACCGCCAACTCTTGGGCTACTTTTTTTTACCTAACGAATAGTGGGATTAACCGTCACATTATAACGCTCCCACGGCTGAAAGGGCGAGCATGATTGGTGTGACGGGGATTCGAACCTGCGAACCATAGATTGCGAGTCGAGCGCCCCCTAACCACCAAGGCCATGCCAGGCCTTGTGGCGATGATTCGGTATCTTATTTGGAGATTGGTTTGGTTTGGTTTGTTTTGAAGTTCGTGCAAAGCTACTCGAGGGCTATCTGCGCTAGCCGCCCCTAATTTAGCAGTGATAGACGGTGATAAGGCAGCTAGGTAACACTACCACCCGCCAACTCTTGGGTTACTTCTTTTACGAACGAATAGTGGGATTGGCTGTCACTTATAACGCCCCCGCGGTTGAAAGGACGAGCATATTCAGAAACGAGGATTCGAACCCGCGACCCGCAAATTGCGAGTTAAGCGCCCCCTAACCACCAGGCCTACCTTATATGGAGAACCAACTTTTTTTAATATACGCGTTTAAAAATCGCCACTAGGTGTCTTAAAGTTGGAAGTTATATATAAAATTCGTTTCAGAATTACGTAACGAACTATTTACGCACAGCCATCTATCATTTCGATCAGATAACTAAAAGGGAAGGCAGGAAGAAATTAAACGCAAACATTAGAAGCTTGCAGTTAATGAAAAATAATCGCAAACACAATAAAATATACTTGTTTTTTTGGAAAACTTACTGAGGCAATCTGTTGCCGTCCCTAATTCAGGAATTTTAACAGTGACGTGCACATGGGTGGGGGAAAGAGTTGGATGAGCGGGCTCGTCGAGGCCCTGCCTTCTTGCTCTTATGCCCTTTAAAGGGCCGCTTTTTCTCAGTCATAAAAAAAGTGTCCATAATTACTAAAAAACACGCCTGATTCCACGCCTTGCTTGTTGTGAGCTATTAGGTTTGTTTGTTTGTTTGTTTG
>NW_013671179.1:13188-14721 GCF_000517525.1 Limulus polyphemus
GAACCCGCGACTCTCAGATAGCGAGTCGAGAACCTTAACCACCTGGCCATGCCGGGCCCAGCTATTAGATAAAAAAAAAATATTCCAATTTCAAAATGAATGACACACTTGGTGGACTTGTAGGACTTTAAACTAAAAATAGTTGTATTTAAGTGTTAATACGTAAGAATTCAGTATAAAAGTGTTTATAACACTCTTTAAGTAGGAATAAAAAAAGGGCCTGTTTGCTACACACGGCTTTCTACTCTATGTGTACCAGATGTGCAACTCACTGTTCCCTTAGTCTCCTCTAACACGTACCCCCCTCCCCCTCAAAACAAGCTTGCCTTTCGATGCTTGAAAAAATGCCCTTTTTGTAAATGAGCCCGTACACAGAATCTGCTAACCTTAGAAACCAAAAATGTCGGATAAGCACTTTAGGGTTAACTAAAGGTCTAATAAGTCTTAGAAATAGGTCAGTAGTTTGAAGGACATTACATCACAAGAGGACAGATAATAGGTTTTGTTTCTTACAAATCTTCCCTTAGTGACCCTGTAATATAAGTATCCAGTAAGAAGAATCATAATAGCATCTCGCCAGCACATAACTGTCGAAAAGGCCTTTCGCACAATGCCATAGCTCATCAGATCGGCTGGGAATACAACACTTATAGTCAGTAATTTACAATATATTAGTTTTATGGTACAATAACGTTTCATGCTACCGAAGCTTGATCTGTAGAATTGCGCTTTTTATTGTTGGGACATGTCCTTTAAACCTAAAACTCACCGGAATTCAACATAAACAGTATCCAACATAAACAATATTCAACATAAACAGTATCCAACATAAACAATATTCAACATAAACAGTATCCAACATAAACAATATTCAACATAAACAGTATCCAACATAAACAATATCCAATATAAACAGTATTCAACATAAACAATATTCAACATAAACAGTATCCAACATAAACAATATTCAACATAAACAGTATCCAACATAAACAATATTCAACATAAACAATATCTAATATAAACAATATTCAACATAAACAGTATCCAACATAAACAATATTCAACATAAACAATACCCACTAATGTTCACGTTGAAAATAATGTTGAGCATTTTTGGAACTTACATTCAAATCTTTAAAGATCTTTTGTTGTTCGCGATGATTTTCTAAAACGATTGATTGTACTGAACATAATTCAAGTCGCCTATCTTCATTACCTATTTATGACGGCTCTTACTGACTAATCATGACTCGCACTAAATATTTATGACACTCATAAACTAATGATGACTCGCACCAAATAGTGATGATACTCATTAACTAGTGATGACACTCGTTAACTAACGATGATTCGCACTAAATAATGACAACTCGCATTCACTAACGATGACTCGTACTAAATAATGATGATGACACTCATTAACTAACGATGACTCGTACTAAATAATGATGATGACACTCATTAACTAACGATGACACACATTCACTAACGATGACTCGCACTAAATAATGACGACTCGCATTCACTAAT
>NW_013671179.1:15495-17318 GCF_000517525.1 Limulus polyphemus
GACTCGTACTAAATAATGATGATGACACTCATTAACTAACGATGACTCGTACTAAATAATGATGATGACACTCATTAACTAACGATGACTCTCACTGAATAATGACGATTTCGTAGAAACCTACAGCGTGTTGTCTTTACTTAACTAGAAATTTGTCGAGACAGTAGTTTCTCATCCAATATATACACGGAAAACTTCAAAGAAAATCAATCTTCTTTTCAAGCAGGCTTCTCTCAAAAGGAAGGGTTATTCTTTGAAACACTTAATTTCCTAATGAGAAAAGTTTTACTTATTTCTTTGTCAAAAAATTACAGTTCTTAAAAAAATGAAAGAAGATTTTAGAGTTATCTCAAAAAAGAAATAATTGTATGACATTCTGATGTCCAAGAAATTCGGTTCTTAATTGTTTCCTCATTACCCGCAGAGTCGCTGTTAATGTTTTAATGACCAACTTTATATGCTCTGTAACGTCAAACCAATCAGCCAACCAATCTGACGAGTTTAGATTTTAATGATGTACTTATCTTAGGACTAGTGAACAACCTAGGAAAACAAATATCAACCCTATATGTTTTCTAAGATGTTAAAGCTCAAGGATCTCATTTCTAATATCAAAACAGGACATTATTTAAGCAAGTTTGTTCGCCTTCCTAGAGAGAGAGACAAAACAAAAAAATTCTAATTTCAATATGCTAATTTTAATTTTTTTTTTGTGTGTGTGAACTGATTTCCAAAGACAATCTACTCGTGTCATCAGACACCAAGTTTTACATGTACTATTTTTGTTTATTTAAGATAAATAGCGTTTACAGAAATCACTGAAAGGAAGAATAAAAAGTAAAGAACGTTTAGAATAATTACATAGGAACCAACAAACCTTCATTCCAAATTGGGTGAAGATCCATCAACAGGGGATGAGGTAGTGGTGAGAACCTAGATTTTTTTTTAAAAATTACAATGTCAATTTTATGTGAGTTATTTTAGTTATTGTAGTCTTGGAGACGACTAACAAGACCCATTAACTTAACTGTAATGTGTCCTCTCTTTGAGACTCTAGAGCTGAGTTCTCTATATGTTTATGTGTCTTTTTTGTTGTTTTTTTTTGTGGTGACACACTTGCAGAGATAAACAAGACTGTTACCGGACGAGGCTTAACGCAACCAAAACCAGCTTGTATTACAATCTACGCGTTATAAACCTGGAGATAACGAAAATTGTTAACAAGTCCCCCCCTCCCCCCGGCAAACTCTCAGATAAGAACGGCAATAATCGAGATCCGGTTCCTGTAAACTAGATAAAATCCCACCGCGACGCCTCACATAAATCTTTCCCGGATTCTTGTGTTATCTCTGTAAGCGTATAGGTAAAGGATTAGGCCTAGCGGGTAATACTGTTATTGTTGTTTCAGTAAAATTCATTCTTATAAAGTTAACAGCAACTGAAAATTATAAACGAACCTAGAAAAAGTAAATGGCAGGTCGGATGTGAAGACAGTAATTAGTTCTAATAGAATGTTATTGGTCTGCGGTATTAGACGTTACTTAAAGGAACAGTTAATTTTAAAAATGTATTACTACACTTGAGTGAAACGACTCTAAAAATAGTCTGTTTTTGGAATTTTTTATTTTATTTGTGAATTACGCTATGTTACTCGAGAAAATGAGGACTATTTTTTTATTACGAGTTACAGTTTGTAAGAGTTTTACCGTTCAAACTTGTGATCAAAACGTCTTAACTGTTTTGAAAAAAAATATATTAATTTTTACTCTAAAAGCTGTAACTTATAATAAAGTATTGTTTTTAATTATGCACAAAGCTACACA
>NW_013671179.1:18286-19805 GCF_000517525.1 Limulus polyphemus
CTAGTTTTAATGTGCAAAGGCCTCTGTACCATTCTAGTTTTAATGTGCAAAGGCCTCTGTACCATTCTAGTTTTAATGTGCAAAGGCCTCTGTACCATCTAGTTTTAATGTGCAAAGGCCTCTGTACCATACTAGTTTTTTAATGTGCAAAAATGCCTCTGTACCATTCTAGTTTTTTAACGTGCTTTGTTACTAGGTAGTTTTATTATTTAACAACATGCTTTGCTACTGTGTAGTTTTATTATTTTACTCTGTAACTTGGTAGTTTTATTAGTTTACAGTGTCTTTGCTACTGTGTAGTTGTATTACTTAACAACGTGCTTTCTTACTTGATATTTTTATTGTAGGTGAGTTGTTCTTATTCCTTTCTTGATCTAATTTCTAGAATTACATAAATACGCTACTAATTAGCCAAGAATTGTAAGTCAAAGACTTAGTTTGAGTTAGATGTACGTTGCACTATCCAGTACAAAGTTAGATACAGACAAATAGCTTTCAAGTGTATGGGGCAGAAGTGGCCTAGTGTTTAACTTGATCATGTATAAATCCCATAGTTCATATTCCGGTGTTACAAAAACACTATCCACACTTTCTGACCGTTGGTACGTTATAAGAATAACAGTCAAATCCTACTAGTCAGTCAGACAAAAGTGCTTAAGAGTTGGCGGTGGGCGCTGTTTACTAGCTGCCTTCCTTCTATTCTATCTACTAAGAATTAGTTTAGTGACGTCTATGCGAAATTGCACTTATAAAACAAAGTAATAACACAAAAAACAAAATTCCACTAATGTTTCGAAATGAATCCAATAAGTAATTCTGCTATGTTTTCATTAATTAAAAAAATGTCGTCATGCACGTGGATCTTTTACTTAAGTGAACAATTGGGCGACAGCTGAAAGCAAAATATTTTCTTTTGCTATTTATCTTCAACAAAAGTAAAAATAATTCAAAGCTCGTTACATTCTCTGTAGCTGTGTGACTTGCGAAATTCTGATGGTCTGGTAACTCCTAAGATGTAAAAAAAAAATATCTTAAAACGAGTACCTGAATATTTAAATAAAAACGTAGTATTAAATTTATTTTTTTAAAGACGAGTGTTTCTGCACTAAGTATTTATCACTTAAAATTTGGCGATTCCTATAAATTGCGAGGAGGTCACGTGATCAGCCAGTATGGGGAGTTGTTGACCACAGCTAGTAATCAGGATGATTGATTAAAGCAGCTCGGCCGCGGAACTGCTCTCGGTAATAGTTTGGCTCTGATCGAAAACGAAAGGAGGTTTTAGTGTTAGAAACCTCAGATCAGACATCTGTTAATTCGTATAGAAGATCAAAACCACTAGGTTTAAACAAAAAATAACACCAAAACCACACAGGATAAACAAGCTCCCACGTTAGGAGGATACAAAAATAACACCAAAACCACACAGGATAAACAAGCTCCCACGTTAGGAGGACACAAAAAATAACACCAAAACCACACAGGATAAACAAGCTCCCACGTTAGGAGGACACAAAAA
>NW_013671179.1:20812-42861 GCF_000517525.1 Limulus polyphemus
AAAACCACACAGGATAAACAAGCTCCCACCTTAGAAGGACATAAAAATAACACCAAAACCACACAGGATAAACAAGCTCCCACCTTAGAAGGACATAAAAATAACACCAAAACCACACAGGATAAACAAGCTCCCACGTTAGGAGGACACAAAAACGAACACCAAAGTTTTTCTGTGAAAGGAATATAATCAAAACCATCCCTGTTTAACGAGCACTTTTATATCGAGACAAGTCATTACTGTGTTCATTTTTCTGTCTTTTTATTTGCAGAATTTTGCTTTTGTTTGATAAACTCTAAGTTTGGTTTTAAAACACGTTTTTATTTTCTCATAACATTATGCAGGAATATCAGCTTTTGTAGTGTTTTTTTTTTCTTCTTTTGGTGACCCCGGTCACTCAGATATATATATAGTTTTACACTGCGCAAAGAAGAATTCATCCTAATTATTGGCCACGTGACTCTTTAAAAGAGCACCTTGTTAGTAAAGCTTAACTACTGAGAGAAGAGAAACCGAATTATATTTTGAAGTGTTCATCATCATGGCGTTATTTCGTAGCGCTACCTACAGGAGGTGCTAATGAACATTTAGTGGCCAATAATCCTTATCGCTCCGATAAAAATGGAACCACAATCATTGGTTCATTTAACATTCTTGAATTTTTCCTTCCGAAATATATAAATCCGAGTTTGAGCTATTATTAAAAGATGACGTTTCGACGGACGTAGGACTAAAAAAACAACTAAAAAAAGTTTAGGAACTAAAGATAAGTTTTGAAGGGGTATGTATTGAGTTTAATATTGGGGCCCGCGGGGAGTGTGTGGGTGGTAATGGTAGAAATTTATATCACTGGTTATATAAGTTAATTTTTGCTGAAATATTTTTTTTTGTGGAGGTATTCTCACTTCTATAAACGTTTGTTATCCTAGTACAGCAGCGGGGGGTGGGTTAGAACGTTTAATCTTCGCATGTGTATTCATTAACCCTCAAATTACTAAGGGGTTCTGTCCCCCATCGGCTTTTCAAATACATTATTCTATACTATTCACGTATCAACTGGGCCTATGACTTGGGCTTGTGGGTCCATAAATCTGTTGGTTAAAGGATCTCCTGATAACGAGGATATAATTAGTACTGCCTACCGCTGGAATGCTTATGCATTGTACCGAGAAACTATTGGCCTGGTGGTTAGGGCCTCGAATATCAATCTGTGGGTCGTGGGTTCGAATCCCATCAACGAACATACTAGCCCTTTCAGCTATATGATGATCAGTCCCACTTTTCGTTGGTAAAGAGTACGTGTGTATGTGTTTATCTTATAACAAAACCACATCGGGCTATCTTCTTTGTTCACCGAGGAGAATTGAACCCCTGATTTTAGACTCACCGCTGCCTCAGCGGGGGACGCTAAAGAGTAGCCTATGAGTTGGCTGTGGGTGGTGTTGACTAGTCTCTTATCTGTCAATTCAAAATTATAAACGGTTAGCGCAGATAGCCCTCGAGTAGTTTTTAAGTGAAGTTAAGAAACAAAAACAAGTAGAAAATATAGCGAGTTCCTTAATTAAAGTTATTGTCCCTAGGTGGCTGAGCAGTAACTCTGAGCACTTATAACGCACAGATATCTCATTGTGTAGTTTGTGCTTAATAACACAGGGAAACAGATTAACGTGATGCAATATTTGGACTATATCGGTTTGAATTTCGCGCAAAGCTACACGAGAGCTATCTGCGCTAGCCGTCCCTAATTTAGCAGTGAAAGACTAGAGGGAAGGCAGCTAGTCATCACCACCACCACCCACCGCCAACTCTTTAACTAACGAATAGTTGGATTAACCGCATACATTATAATGCCCCCATGGCTGAAAGGGCAAGCGACCCCAACATTGAGAGTCGAGCTCCCTAACCACCAGGCCATGCCATGCCCGCAGCGGTAGAGAATGGTATAAAAACAAGTCGGTAATTTAAGGGTTAAAACAGATCAGTAATTTAATGGTTAGAGCAGACTCTCATGATATTTGCCGAATAAGACAATCTATATATTTGAACATCACATGTTTTAATTTCGATAAAAGATATAAAATTCAAATAATTTATTCTAGATTTAGTAGAATAGAAAACTTAATAAAAGCAGTAATTAAACAAAATAAATAAAACATTTTTCAACTTGCGATTGGCCTGTGATGAAGGGCTGTCATCAATCCAAAATTTAAGAATTCAAATATATATATAGATAGTTTTATACAAACACAGCTCTAACGGTCATACTATGCAGCTTTTAATACAAGTAAATTTTTTCAGACATAAAGATATTTATTATAATTATTATTTTACAAACTGTATTATAATTATTGTGGTTACCCTCCTTTATATATAGACTAGGTGTAGTATAATGATAAGTGTGTGAATGGAAAGTCCAAGGTCCACGCTGCCATGCCTCTGAACACGCTCCACACTTTTGTTTGTGAGTGCGTTTTAGAAGTGACAGTCAAACCCAATACTCGATGCTACACTTCAACGGTATGTCTGCGAACTTACAACGCTAGAAACCAGGTTTCGATACCCGTGGTGTAAGCTAACAAATATACAAAATACACTTAAACCCTAAGGGATCTATGACCTGACCTGTTAGGCCACGTTTCGTATAGAGTAGTTCAGATTGGAATTAAAAATAGTAATACCTTTACATATACAAAAATAGCAGTTTACAGAGCCGCAATACTTCTTGGTGAGTCGTGCATTGCTTTAAAACGTGAACAAGTAATCGCTGTGAGAGTTAGTAGTCTTTACGATGATCTAAGCCTAATTATTAATTAGTATCAGGGTTAGTAGTGTATGTGATCACCTAAACCTAATTATTAATTAGTATCAGGTTAGTAGTCTATGCGATCACCTGAGCCTAATTATTTATTAGTATCAGGTTACTCGTCTATACGATTATCTAAGCCTAATTGCTAATTAGTATCACGATTAGTAGTCTATACGATTACCTAAGCCTAATTATCTGATTAGTATCAGGGTTAGTAGTGTATGTGATCACCTAAACCTAATTATTAATTAGTATCAGATTAGTTGTCTATGCGATCACCTGAGCCTAATTATTTATTAGTATCAGGGTTAGTAGTCTATACGATCACCTAAGCCTAATTATTTAATTAGTACCTCATTATTAGCTACAGACTAAAGATGAGCAGGAAGCAAATCAACCTTTTTAACAAGAATCCCATGAAAACGATAGCAGCCGAAAGGTATGGTGAAATATAGTTAATAATTAGTATCTAGTAATTAAAAACGTAACTAGTTAATAACTTGGTTTAGGCTACTAGCCATGACAACGATCCCCACAAAGTCGGTAGCTCGAAACAAAATCAGTCTATTAAATCACTTCTCTTGAGAGTTTCGGTTATACTATAATTCCGCAAGTAAAATTTTATCGTTCTTCTAAAACACTTTTTAGCTTGTATAGTTGCATTAGAAATAAACCTATTATTTCTTTTCCCGTCTTTTCTTCTTTTTTTTTTGCAACTAAATTCCGAAACGATACTTTACTTGTTCCAACCGCTTTTCCGTTGAGGAACATTTGTTGTGTCTAAGTGGCTTTTAAATGACCATGTACTTAAACCAAAAAAAAAGTGCGTTTTGTGTACCGAATTAAACTGCAAAGTAGTTATACAAGTTCTTTCCATGAAACATAAAAGCCAGCCAGCCATATCGAAGAAGATTTACGTCTAAGATAACTGATCTCTCAGATAGTTAAAATAGAAACGCATCTTCAGAGGTGACATCTTCCATATGAAGGCGTATTTTAACTATAACATTACTTGATCCACTCCTTTCATTACGAAGGTTGTTTGATGAAAATGTTTCGTTTGGTGAGAATCGTTTAAAGATTCTAAATATGGCGGTTCTCTCCACTTAAATCTGGTAAAATTTTTTTGTTGAAATTATTACTTTATTTGAAATTTTACTACCCGGTACTCTCCGTACTTTTCAAAAATGTTTGGTTTTCTTGCAATAAATTAATTTTTTGTTGTTGCCGTAATGAGAAAAACAACCAAAATGACTTCATAGTCAGTACAAATCGTTGTACGTTTAAACTTAAAAATATCTGAGTCGTTGGGTGTCATCTTAGCACCTGATAAAAAGAAACAACAACAACAAAAAAAAAACTTTGTACGAAACTGCTGAATATCCACGAAAGTTGTTGACAAACAGAAGATTGTCAATGTTTTTTTTATTTTTGTTCTGACCCCCCTCCCCAGGTTTACCATTCATTGTTTCGTTAAAAGCTGTTTCATGACGTCATGCGCTAAACTTCTAACGGCACGATCTTTAGAAATCAAAACCGATAAAAAAAAAAAGACATAAAAACATCAGAATAATGTACAAATTAAAGTTTAGTTGAAACAGTCTGAATTATTTGCAATATTTTATTCCCCAATTTTATCTACTTAATACTTAATTATTTCTGCTATATTAATGTTTAGGCAAAGCTGGAGTTAAATAAATAAAATAAGGCCTAGAGCAGATCAACTGAAATAAGGCCTAGAGCAGATCGACTGAAATAAGGCCTAGAGCAGATCGACTGAAATAAGGCTTAGAGCAGATCAACTTAATTCTTTAACAACATATTGAAAAATGATTATACGTCAAATGGATAAAGATGAATAAAAAACATTTCAAAAATGGCACAGCTTACTAGTACCCCACCCACCCTAAATAATAAATTGTTTATATTCTTACGTTTGATGAATAGACGCTCGTGTATGATGTGGAGATTTTTGTATTACGATAGCTACATAAAAATAAACTCAGTGGCGTAGGAAGCGGGGGGGGGGGGGGTTGAGCCCCCACTTTCCAATTTGTCCCAGTACAAATGCACCAAAGTTAGGAAAACTACTCTCAGGAAAAACAGGAGAATGCATAGAATTTAATCCAGAACTCAAGAGCTTCCAGGGCTCGCCTTAGACCGTAATGAGTGCTCGTATCTGTGGCGCAAATTGGGATCGCTTCGTTCGGCCAAATAAATCTTAGGCCTTGTAGTCACTTTTAATTTGCCTTCTACACCTCAGAAACTAGTGTTACATAAATAATCTACCCTATTTTTAATGGGGATTCTAACGTAACTAAATATAATTAATTCTAATTAACTCTTTAAAATCTAACCTAATCCTATCCTAACTTATAGTAACTTGAAGTCAAACTAACCATCGTTAATCTAGCATAGACCCATTTAAACTAAACTACATCGGTATAATAAAAGTCGATCTAACTTTACTGAATTAAACCATCATAAATCAATATACCCATCCTGAAATAGTGATAACTCTTTCCTTCCGTAATATAACCTAATCTAAATTACTCTTACGTACATTAGATCAACTGTTTCTGATGTACGTTGAACTACCTATATTATCTTAACCGTTCCGAACCTAACCTAACTACTCAATCCTGTAATATAGAGCTGTGATATATATATATTTATATATACAAAATTCATGCTGATAAATCTGTGTGATAAGCTAAGGTTCTGTTGCATTTAGCTAAGAACTTTTTGATTCAAAAATAAAACTTTTTTTTTTACAGCTTTTAATAGGAAATTGATTTTCTAAACAAGAACCTGAACTATTTAAAGTTTTAATAGAAGACCTTCTTGCGGTTGGTTTGTTGCCATTTTTTTCCCCCAACACCCACTAAATAAAGTGGTCCCTTAATAGCTTTGGTATTTGCAAGCATATACCACTGTCGCTGTTTCTATTAAGCGCCAACCTGGAATGTCCTCTTTTGAACTTTTCACTGTCTTAAAATAAAATAAAGAGACCTTCGTTTGTCTTAATTTTCTTAATTTCTTGAGGTATGGAGTAAAAGAAAGAAAAGGAAGAATGTATTAATTACCGATACTTTTTTAATGTTGCGGGTTGAGTACTTTAGTCTTTGGAATGTTTTAATTAATGCTAAAAAAATTGTAAATACTTCAAAGAATTTCGTGAAATATGAAGTTTTATTTTAGTCTGTTGTAAAAAAAAAACACAGGTGGCATCTGATTTCCGAACAGTTTTTTTTTTTTTTTTACGATTACAAATTATACGTGTGTTATATAAAGTGAAAATTTTGCAAGTTAAAAATTAAATTTAAACTTTACTCTCGTTGGCAGTAAGTTTAATAATGTCTGGAATTAGAAGACTATAGATATACGTGTATTTCAACCCCGTATAAAATATTCATACAAAATAGTTCTCGTATTAAAAAAAAGAAAATTATGTACTTTCGACTTATGACGTCAGTAGTGTAGCTGACGTAACGTAGCACGCTCAGCATCGCTACACACAGGCTAAAAAACATTTACTTCACTGATTTGCAGAACATTTCCTAAGGGCGTAAGTGAATTTTTTAAAAATATTCTAAATTTGTTTTCGAAGGTAATTTCAGTTGAAGTTCAACCTAATGCTTCTCTCGATCTTATGAATTTTTTGGTGTTTCTTAGATAGCGAGCATTAAATGTACCTTAATATAACAAATGATAAAACATTAAAAAACAAAAAAACGTTACGGTGTTTATTGGATCCTATATTACCGCTCGCTTTTCCCACAAAAACTATCGAATCTGACGTTCAGGTTAATCACACAGAAGTGGGAAGTTATTTGCATTCAAAATTAGGCCCATGAAATGTAAACGTTGGAGTTTAAAAGACTTTTGAACATGATAAATATCCGATGGTGAACTGACAGCGTACGTTCGTTTAAAAGTGTGTTCGGTGTAATGAGGTTGAAACTTTGTTTTGAAACCTATATGCAAGATCAATCTATTACAAAAAAAGAAAAGAAAAACAAAAACAGTTTAGCTACAAAAACACAATAGACAATCCCAATTATAATAATCCTTACATTTATGATCGACCATGTTAGGCTTAACTTCGGATGATCAAAAACCAATTTCCTATTGTTGAAATTATTGAATTATTTGTAATTTTTTTTCTCACTTTGAAATAGTCATGTAATCATAACATTAGTACTACTTTTTAAAACCAGGATTATAGAAACTAGTTAAACGGAACGGTTTTCGAATTGAATAATGTTTTTTTTTCATAACAAGTCGTAAATTTGTATTATCTTACTTTCTGCTACAAAGACCGAGATTTTGATTCTTCAATGTGTACAAATAACTCTCTGTCTGGAAATTGTTGCTTAGACACCTGCCTTAAAAAAACAAAACCAACAAAACTGTTCCACAGTCAAACGAACTTGTATTATTCAGTATATTGTTGCCCAAAGAAAACTCTGGTAAAATCTCACAAGTAAAGGAAAAATAGTTATACGTAGAAAACAGTCTGTATATATTTCTACATATTAAATTACCTACATTATTAGTTTAAAAAAAAACAATAGAATTTGTTCTTAAACATTTCTTTGAAATACAGAAGTGAAAAACAGAGCTATTTAAAGCACAAAAGCTTCTCCGAAGCTCCAAACACGACGAAGGTTACACAATATTATAAATACAAGGGCCGGGCTGCGGATCACAAAGTCAAGGGTTCGAGCCGCGATATGCCACTGAACACGCTCCGCACATTCAGCTGTGGGGAACAATAACTAAGAAACTTGGTTGATATTCTTTTTAATTATGTATACAAATAAAGGAATTCAAATATTTCTAATAAACCCGAGTAAACTATTTAGTGAAGTGTTTAAATACAGGAATTTAGTTTTGTTTTAATGTCGTGACAAAACACAATTAGCTTTCTTCGTTTTGTGATTTCAGCCACAAACAGATTTTCTACCTGAAAGCCCTATATGATTATTTTTCTGCTGTGGGGATCGAACCCTGAATTTAAGCGTTTTAATAGATAGAGTATTTTAATAGCGTAGATTATTGTTTGTTATATATATATATTATTTTTTTTTCAATTATTTTTAAATTTATTTACAACGACAACGCCATGTTTCCCCGGTGGAACAGCGGTAAGTTTACGCACTTTCAACACTAAAATCAGGGGTTTGATTCCTCGTGTTGAAAGCAGCAGATAAAAAAAAAACAAAAAGACAAATACCATCGAGCAAGCAATTTGATAACGTCATATCCATATCATAAGCTTTCGTTTTAGGTTTGGTGTCGTTCACACCTGAAAGTGTGAATTTAAACCAGTCACGTGTTTCTTCCCTCTAATCAGAAGAAGTTTAAGTTTGCTCAATCCGAACCCGAAATTCGATCGTAATGTCCATATACAAGACGTGTCTCTGTTTTCTGGAGCGAGAGCTGTTTTTGAGACGTTTCGAAAATGTTATGTTGCTGATAGTCATAAACGAACCAAAACGTCATAACGGAAATGACCTACAAATCTCGCAGTATAAACGAGATCATACGTGCTCAGGAAAGTAGATTTATCAGATCAAGCAATCAGTAAATATCGACTCGGCACGGATGGATCGCTTGGAAAAAATAAAACAAAATAAAAATATTTTTGGTCAGATTTCAGGTATCGTAGTTTCAGTTAAAATATAACTGAATATATTTAGTCAGATTTCAGGTATCGTAGTTTCAGTTTTAAAAACTGAATATTTTTGGTCAGATTTCAGATATCGTAGTTTCAGTTAAAAAATAACTGAATATTTTTGGTCAGATTTCAGGTATCGTAGTTTCAGTTAAAATATAACTGAATATATTTAGTCAGATTTCAGGTATCGTAGTTTCAGTTAAAATATAACTGAATATATTTAGTCAGATTTCAGGTATCGTAGTTTCAGTTTTAAAAAAGAAGCTGAATATTTTTGGGCAGATTTCAGGTACCGTAGTTTCAGTTAAAATATAATTTTAGGGGGTTGGACCGCGATCTGGTGGTTATCATGCTTGAGCTATAAATCAGAGGGTTCCTTGTTCGCGTCCCGTTGCCCGCAATAACACGTTCCTCATTATGAAGCCACAATTGTACTGAAAAGAATGACAGTCAAATCCCACCATTAGGAGATAAAACTAGTCCAAGAGTCGTGTTATGGACGGTTGTGCGAAAGTTATAAAAACAAACCAAGCGTCTATAGGGTGAGCAAGAATTTGATACACACAAAAAATACCGAGTGTCTTTATAACCTCCGCTCGGTTTTGTAGAGCTAATCGGAGCAAGTAAAATCATTCAGCAGTTATAATAAACTGAATTAACTAAGGAAATCAACTGGTAAGATCATTAACCAGTTATAATAAACAAAATTAACTAAGGAAATCAGCTGGTAAAATCATTCAGCAGTTATAATAAACCGAATTAACTAAGGAAATCAGCTGGTAAAATCATTCGGCAGTTATAATAAACCGAATTAACTAAGGAAATCAGCTGGTAAAATCATTAACCAGTTATAATAAACCGAATTAACTAAGGAAATCACCTTAGTTAATTCGGTTTATTATAACTGGTTAATGATCTTACCAGAAATCAACTAGTAAGATCATTAACCAGTTATAATAAACAAAATTAACTTAGGAAATCAGCTGGTTAAGGTAGTTTATCTTTGCTTAATTGCAAAGTCGAACAATGAATTGTCTATGCTGTGCCTAGCCCAGGGATCGAAACCTAAATTTTAGCATTATAAAACTCCAACCTACCCGCTTAGCGCCATCTGGTGGCACAGTCAGGTATAATTGTGATGATTAAATGTTCAATGTTATAGTTTACCGAATATTAAACCTCCGAACTCATGAATACGTCTTTCGAATATTTTTTTTGACTGTTTCGCCAGTGATAAATGATTTAAAAACATATCAAAGAATGTAGAAGGCGTTGTAGTTAACCTGCTTTTGCAACCAAACTACCGGAAGTCGTATACAGATATTTAAAAATTATTAAAATGATGTTAATTCCCGAATGGTTTGTTTTGAATTTCGCGTGAAGCTACACGAGGGCTATCCGCGCCTGCCGTCCCTAATTTAGCAGTGAAAGACTAGAGGGAAGGCAGCTAGTCATCACCGCCCACCGCCAGTTCTTGGGCTAATCTTTTTAGTGGGTTTGACCGTCACTTAATAACGCCCCCATGGCTGAAAGGGCGAACATATTTGGTAGGACGGGGATTCGAACCCACGACCCTCAGACTTCGAGTCAAGCGCCCTAACCACCTAGCCAACTCTTGGGCTAATCTTTTTACCAACGAATAGTGGGATTGACCGTCACTTTATAACGCCCCCACGGTAGAAAGGGCGAGCATATTTAGTAGGACGGGGATTCGAACCCGCACCCCTCAGATTTCGAGCCATGCTGGGGGCCCGGAATGGATATAGTAAAGAAAAAAATAGCTTTACTTCTGATCTGCAAGTAAAACGCATATTGATTCAGCTGTTTACCCCAACCAGTTCGAGCCTTAGGCGTCTTCAGATTCACAATCCCCAACCAGTTCGAAACTTAGGCGTTTCCAGATGCACAATCCCCAAACAGTTCGAAACTTAGGCGTTTTCAGTTTCACAATCCCCAAACAATTACAAACTTGGGCATTTTCAGTTTCACAATCCTCAACCGGTTCGAAACATAGGTTTTCAGTTTCAAAATCCCCAACCAGTTCCAAAATTAGGCGTTTTAGGTTTCATGTAATCCTGTTATGTTTTGATGGTTTTTTTTTTTCCTACTCAACCTGGTTTGCAAACTGCAATCAGATTCGCCCGGGAATCAATCTTTGCAAAAGACTAAGTTCAAACGTGTCCCGATTTTGTCTCTTAGCGCCCTCCTTCGGGATTTGGGAACTGTAACACCCCGATATCGAACGTGAGGTGTTCTTCCTCGCGGACGATCATTTGGTTTACAAACCGCAGTGCTGCTACTCTTAGATTCGAAGCAACACCGCGTATAGCGAAGAGCGACATTGGTATCTTCCCAGCTGA
Organism: Limulus polyphemus; assembly: GCF_000517525.1. NCBI lineage: Eukaryota > Metazoa > Arthropoda > Merostomata > Xiphosura > Limulidae > Limulus > Limulus polyphemus. The sequence goes on from NW_013671179.1 coordinate 31,662, forward strand.
CGTGAACGTTATGCGACCAGTGACTTGCACGAAACTCAGAAGAAAACAATAATTAAATACTTATGTTGTTTCTCAAGAAACATTTGATAACATTAAAGATTTCTTTGATTCTCTCCTTACCTTTGTTTGCCGTAACAAAGTCAGAATTTGAACAAAGTCCGGCAAACAACGAGAAGCCTTATGGTAAGAAATGATGCATGCCTTTTATGATATATGTGTGAAGTAGCATTTATATGATAACATATACATTTGATACCAATTTACCCTGCAATTTGAATTATGTAGCAGAGCCTTCATCGGGCAACAATGCATTGTTGCCTGATCAAGGCTCCGGTATTTTAAAATAGAGAAAAGTCCGCGTATAATTTTACGTAGCAATTTACCTGCGTGATAAGTCTTAAACAACAATTAGCGTATTCTAAGTGTTACAGTGTTCATTATATACTGTTTGAAACTTGGATTATGGTCAGAGCAACACAATATAACAAACAGTGTTTATATTGCATTGTTAATAACTTGGTTTGTTTAGCCAAACCCCATATAACAAAACAGGGTTTACTGTTTGAACTTGACTCCAGACGTCGTGAAGCGATATTGTAAGTAATGTTTACTGTCATTGTCTTGAAATATATTAGTGGTTATCTTACAACAATAGCAAGTAACAAACTTTGTATTGTTTGCTGCTCTTCTCTATTTGTTTGACGCCATAACAATGAAACAATTATTGATCAGCTATTTTCTTAATTTCTTTAACTTTTAATCTACCAGAAAAATTGATGTAATATACCTTGATGTTGATTGATTTAAACATGTTAATACAATGTTATAATAGTTCACTCTTTCGTCCTTATTTTTACCGTTTCAGCATGCCGCGTGTTGATCTCTCTCGTGTTCATTTCGGTGCGAGATGACCAAGTTCGTTTTCGCTTCTTCATTACAAAAGATCTTCGTGAAACTAGGCTACTGTCATATGAATAAAGGTTATTTACGTTTCGCTGACGTGAAACAAGGCTAATGTCATATGAATTAAGGTTATTAACGTTTCGCTGACGTGAAACAAGGCTAATGTCATATGAATAAAGGTTATTAACTTTCGCTAACGTGAAACAAGATTTCTGTTTTTTGTTTTGAAGTGAGAGGAATGAATAAAAGTTAACTGTTGAACTCCAGTAAATGGTTTGTTGTTGATGTGGACTAACTGTTCAACTCCAGTAAATGGTTTGTTATTGACGTGGGCTAACTGTTGATCTCCAGTAAGTGGTTTGTTGTTGTTGACGTGGGCTGTTTAACTCCAGTAAGTGGTTTGTTGTTGTTGACGTGGGCTGTTTAACTCCAGTAAATGGTTTGTTATTGACGTGGGCTGTTTAACTCCAGTAAGTGGTTTGTTATTGACGTGGGCTGTTTAACTCCAGTAAATGGTTTGTTATTGACGTGGACTAACTGTTGAACTCCAGTAAGTGGTTTGTTATTGACGTGGGCTGTTTAACTCCAGTAAATGGTTTGTTATTGACGTGGACTAACTGTTGAACTCCAGTAAATGGTTGTTGTTGACGTGGGCTGTTTAACTCCAGTAAATGGTTTGTTATTGACGTGGACTAACTGTTGAACTCCAGTAAATAGTTTGGTATTGACATGGGCTGTTTAACTCCAGTAAATGGTTTGTTATTGACGTGGACTAACTGTTGAACTCCAGTAAATGGTTTGTTATTGATGTGGACTAACTGTTGAACTCCAGTAAGTGGTTTGTTGTTGACGTGGGCTAATTGTTTACGCTATAATGAATTTCGGTGACGTTTTATACATCTGAGCGTTAGTTTCACTATAAATTGGAGAGATTTTAGGCTAAAATTGATCAACAAGTAGCCAAGTTCTTAGAGCGTATCGGTCTGCGGATACGAAGATCCTAGGGTCGAGGTACTATTGAGCCAGTGCGAATGAAATGCTCAAAACAGTAAAATTGAAATTGGACATCGAAAATATTAAATTTTATAATATTACACCACACGTAACGAGAACGCATGGTACGCTGTGATGGAGAAAATGGACGTCCTTTTACTTCAGGGTGAAATAAGTCTAACGTTTCGGTTGTACACTTTTATCGAGGGGCTGTAGTATATATATATATACGGAAATGTTTTGGAATTTAGGAATGTCTCGAATTTAGAGTTCGACACAATGTCCTTTTATTAATACCATTTTGAAAACTAAAAAATGTATTTAATGTGTAGTTGTTATAAGAATTCTTTCTGTATTATATAAAAATAAGCTGATGTTTTAAACAATACTTGGTTGAAAATAATGTAAACCACAATTTACAACAAAATTTGTTATAACAATTCTTTCAATATTATATAAAAATAGGCTGATATTTTAAACAATGCTTAGTTGAAAATAATGTAAACCATAATTTACAACAACATTTGTTATAACAATTCTTTCAATATTATATAAAAATAGGCTGATGTTTTAAACAATGCTTAGTTATTCAAGCATGACAAAAAAAAATTTTTTTTAATCTTGTCAGAAATCTAACTAACCGTGTCTAAACAACCGTACTTAAATACAGACTTTCGACATAGTTTCTTACAATGTACGTTAAAGTTTACACATAAATTTAGTTGTTTTTTTTTTCTTAGTTGTAACGTACTGTAACAAAGTTTCAGTTATAACCTGAACACGCGTAGAAATACTTATTATTAATATTTTTTTTTGTGTTTTCAATTTTAGCAAAGTCGGGCGAAAAAAAAACCATTGATTTTAGCGTGGCCCTCTTTCATTCCCTACAAAGCCAGGAATGAAACAGACGAATGAATTGGTGTGGTGTAAGAAATGCGATTTGGTTCCAGCAAACAGTAGGGGGGGATGGGGAGGGAACGTCCTTTTATCTTTTTCGATATGATGAATTATCAGGGATTCGATAAAAAAAAAATCAATGATGCTGCTGTTACTAACATGAACCGAGCTCACTACTATGTGGATCTAAAGATCCCCTGCATTATATAAAGTGTTTTGAAGATAGATTTGGAGCTTGATAATCAGACTCTTAACTTAAAGGTCTCTGATATTATAGAAAGCGTTTTACAGTTTGATTTGGAGATTATCTTTTAGGAACGATCAACCAATAATCAGACTCTTAACTTAAAGGTATTTGATATTACAGAAAGAGTTTTACAGGTGGATTTGGAGCTTGAGCTCTTAGAAACTATCAACCAATAATCAGACTCTTAACTTAGAGAACTCTGATATTACAGAACGAGTTTTACAGTTTGATTTGGAGCTTGATCTTTTAGGAACTATCAACCGATAATCAGACTCCTAACTTAAAGGTCTCTGATATTACAGAAAGAGTTTTACAGTTTGATTTTGAGCTTATCTTTTAGGAACGATCAACCAGTAATCAGTTCTTAATTTTGTAGCAGCCAAGAACTTATAAATGCTATAACTATCAAAACAACAACTTCGTAACAGTCTTTTAAATCTTGATTCGGCTGAAATATTCACTGCTCCCGGGCGACAAGCACGAGGACTTGTGAGTTGTTAGTATTTGGATATATAGTGTTAAGGATGGTGAAAAGTTGACCAATCTGCAAATCACAGAACTTTTAAACAATTAAAATATTAAAAATGTCCTCAAACTTAAGTCTATAAAAAAAGAGAGGGAGCATGTTATAAACAGGTTATCGAAATCTGAGTTATCCTGTTAAAGTTTAGTATGAGCATCACGATTCAACTTTGAGGTTTAAACAAATCAAAGTTAAAAGACAGGAAGAGCGTGGAGACATTAGGCTTAATAGCTACCTTTTCTTCTTCTTGTACTTTAAACAATTCCACGTGTTATATTTTATCCCCGTAAGTGTGATTATAGCTTCTATAATAGTCTCCCTGGTGGTTCATCGCTAATTTTACAGATTTACAACACAAACATCCGGGGTTCGATTCCCCGCGGTGGACAGAGGGAAGATAGCCAATTGTATAGCTTTGATCTAAGTGTGTGTACGTGTGTGTTTTCTTATAGCAAAGCCACATCGGGCCACCTGCCGTGTCTACCGAGGGGAATCGAACCCCTGATTTTAGCGTTGTAAATCTGAAGACTTACTGCTGTCCCACCGGGGGGGGGGGGACAGCTTTGCGCTAAAAACAAATAAACTCTATAGCAGAATCGCGTGACTAATAATAAATCAATTATAATTTACACTCTTGGAAACTCGGATCTCATTGCAACGACGACGAGAGTCAATGGTTGAAAATTTTCGGTTTTCATTACGTCATTTATTGAGCCCTTGATTGCAGGAGGCTAAGTCCAACCACAAATTACAAGCCTAACGTTTAGAAACACACGAGAAATGACGTCTGCAATTTAAAGCTTGTTCTCTTTAAAACAGAGTTTATTATGTCATTGTAATCAAACAACGTATTCACGTTCGCAGTGGATTCTCGAAAAGATCACGTTTAAGACAGTTAAAATAGCTCTAGGTTAATGAGACATTCAAAGGGCCTGGTATGGCCAGGTGGTTAAGGCACTTGACTCGGATTCTGGGGGTCGCGGGTTCGAATCCCCGTCACACCAAACATGTTCGCCCTTTCAGCCGTGGAGGCGTTATGTTACGGACAATTCCACTACTCATTGGTAAAAGAGTAGCCCAAGAGTTGGCGGTGGGTGGTGATGACTAGCTGCCTTCCCTACAGTCTTACACTGCTAAATTAGGTATTAAATTAGAATTGAATGGCTAAGCCTAATATATGTATATTTATTAGTTATTCTTACTAGCAGTAAATACGTCACGTTTACGTATCATCCGTCTGGTCTGAATAGTTGTACTTAAAAATACACAATATTTGGAATTATTCTACGTTTTCGTTCAGTTCCTTAGTACTAGTTATACTTGAATGTCCGTCTGAAAAATAAACTTCATTCTAAAAAATCCAGAAATCCCTAGTAATAGATTTCGTTTGAATCGAACTAAATTAGCAAAGATAAAAAAAAAATAGCATTTCTTTTTTTCAGAGAAATTAACAATTCTTTATTTCACTAATCGTTATGTGTCTTAACGTTTGACCTTTTGAACTACAGCGAGCGATATCAACATGTCATTTTCGGTATAGCCTAAAAAATGTGTTAAGTTTCTTTCTTCTACTGCACAAGTAATTTTCTTTGAATGTTTGTTTGTTTTTTGAATTTCGCGCAAAGCTACACGAGGGCTATCTGCGCTAGCCGTCCCTAATTTAGCAGTGTAAGACTAGAAGGAAGACAGCTAGTCATCACCTACCCACCGCTAACTCTTGGGCTACTCTTTTACCAACGAATAGTGGGATTGACCGTCACATTATAACGCTCCCACGGATGAATGGGCGAGCATATTTGGTGGGTCGGGGATTCGAACCCGCGACCCTCATATTGTGAGTCGAGTGCCCTAACCACCAGGCCACGCTGGGGGCCATCTCTAGAAGTAGTGAAAGATATTCGTAAGAGAATATCTAAAAAACATAATCCTGAATTTTCTAAAATATAAATTATTTTTTTTTTGCTTTTAATGCAGGTTCAGAACCAAAAATTTTAACAGACATAGTCTTAGCTCTTCTTGTAATTAGAGTTCCTTTAATGGCGGATGAAATCCACGCGAGGGCGAACAGTTAAAATCTGACTTGATTGTGGAAGTATTAAGGACATCTTCTTAAGTTCCAGTAAATATGCTTCGCTAATCATTTCTCTACAAAAGTGAGATGTTTTAAAACCACTTCTCCACATGTTTCTTTTATGTAATGAAGGCAGGGGAACCAGTCTTCCCTCGGGGTTTGTTTTTTTAAAAAAAAACACCATCTTTGTTTGCAAAGAGTCTATATCGTGTTGAGTCGGTGGTAAAAAAAAAAAGGTACCTGAAGGCATAATTTGCAGTTTTCAATACAATACTTACATTTAAGTTGAAAGAAAACCCATATTCACTCAGTCATTGGTTGTTAAAATCTCGATTACAGCAGGCACAAAAGAAGCCGACTACAAATATTCGGTGATGATAGGCGAGCACGTTTTCAAGCGTTTCCAGCCGGAGGGGTTTAGTAGCACTGTATATGATGATGCACCATTACGTTTTCCATGCCACTTTTATCACTGTTATGATTATTATTATTTATCATCTTTCGTAGTATGAGAAGGGTGACCAATGGGGGGTGGAAGAAAAAATGAAATTCACTTGTGAGAGAGAGGATCAAAAGCTGTGTGATTGGTTAACGAATGATTTCATTGTTGCTTCGTTGTTCATCTCTCATTGTAATTTATCGTCGAATCAGATGTGGCAACGTGGAGTGATTTTATTGGATACTAGCTTGTTGTGGTTTATTGTCAAATCAGATGTGGCAACGTGGAGTAATTTTATTGGATACTAGCTTGTTGTGGTTTATTGTCAAATCAGATGTGGCAACGTGGAGTGATTTCATTGGATATCATCTTAGTGTGATTTATTGTCTAGTCGTTAGTCACAATGGAGTGATTTGATTGAGTATTATCTTGCTGTGGTTTATTGTCGAGTCAGTTGTTCCAACGTGAATTTATTTAATTGGATACTACCCGAACGACAAGAAAACTAGTTAAAGTAACATACTTCATTGAAGAAAAAAATGTAAACATGAAATGTCTAATATACAGCATTTTCAATGTCAAGAGGTATTGGGAACCTTACTTAGAAAATTAAACCTAAAGTCAGGTTCTTTAGAGGTTAACAGAAATTACAGTTAGGGTAGCACCTCGTTTTCAAATTCACCCGTGGGACCTTCGTTTTTCTATTTTGAGGTAAATTATTAGAAATTTCGCGCATTAAGTGAGATATAGGGGTTAAACATAGTAATAAAGTTTTTATGCGTCAACGAAACGTCAGTAGGCTTATAACGTTAAAAATCCGGTTTCAATACTCGTTGTGGGCAGGGCACAGATAGCTCGAATACTTAATTGAATAATTTCAAAGCTAAACTGTTCAACGTTGACGAGTTGGATTATTTCAAAACAAGTGATTTTAATTGGGGGTAATTATATCGAGTTTCACAACAATTAGACAATGTAAGTTAGCCTTATATCTAAAGAGGCCACTAGAGGTCGCTTCATTTAATATAATAGCAAAATGAATTTTTAACGGCTATTACCAAGCAGCAGTTTTGATTAAGAATGAAAACATTGGTGCTAATGTGCAAATATAAAGGGGGACAAAACACCTGGAGAAAACGTTTACTTTTCGCCGGATGGCGCTACACATTAAGTAGAATTAGGCTGAAAATCTCAGTGTGTGATTTTTAGCCAAAATTAAGTATTCTCTGGTCAAAACATTACATGAAATTATATATAACTTTTTGCATGATCTAATAGAACACATCTTTTAGTACAAAAAATGGCTAACAAGTGGCGCTACTGACAAAATTACATTTTGTTTCTTTAACGTTAAGCACAAAGGTACATAATAGGCTTTGCCCACAATTAGAATCGAATCCTGAATTCTAACACTAATTCTCAAAATTACCCACATCGTGGAATCGATAGTTGTTTTTTAAATTTTAGTCTGGTTGAAATCCCCATAAGAACTGTTTCACACATTTATACAAATCCTGGACCAGAGTTCGAACCCAGGACCTTTGGTGAACAAGGCTTAATCATTAAGTACAGAACATTCTCATCAATCTTTATTTGATCATGAGTTCAAGTCGTGGTCCTGAAGCCGATTTTCAGTTACAATTTTATGTTAAACATTGTATAATTTTAGAAAATATCCACTTTTTGTTACTTTTTTTTATTTGCTTGTTGTTTCAGGGTTGTAAATCTGTAAACTTATCGCTGTCCCACCAGGGGAAAGTAACAGTAATAAGGGTGTCTTGATTGTTTGTTTGTTTTTAATTTCGCCCAAAGCTACACGAGGGCTAGCTGCGCTAACCGTCCCTAATTTAGCAGTGTAAGACTAGAGGGAAGGCAGCTAGTTATCACCACCTACCGCCAACTCTTGGGCTACTCTTTTACTAACGACAACGAATAGTGGGATTGACCGTCACTATATAACGCCCCCACGGCTGAAAGGGTGAGCATGTTTGGTGTGACGGGGATTCGAACCCGCGACCCTCAGATTGCGAGTCCTAACCACCTGACCATTCCGGGCCTTTTTTGTGGTCGACTGATATCTTGATAACTGTATAAGTAACACGTGCATTAATTATGAGTATATAATGAATTTTCAGAAAATAAGGTAAAACAAAGATACATTACGATTTTGACAATGTTATTAACGATACAGAATAGATGACGAGGCAGAATTTTGTAACTTGCCTACGAGTCTGTGTGTGTGTGTGTGTGTGTTGACTCAGCGAGACGATTACTCTAACGACGAGAGATGCAAGTGTTCGTTTTTGGAGTTTCTTTGGAACGCGGATGTCACGGAAATATGAACGTACAAGTTGAGAAAATCATTTCAACAATACCACGTGTTGTATTACAATCGATGCATTGTTTCATGGGATGTTTTTATTAAGATTAGTTGCGTGATACTACGAAATCTTTTATAAAACAAATATTAAGAAACTTTTATTAAATATTTGAATTTCCTTTGATAAACAAAACGAGTTTGAAAAGTAGCCATCATCTGAAAAAAAAAACTATTTTTTTGTCACTATGGGCGTAAAAAGAGTTTTACGGAGGCTGTGCATTTTAGTTCATTGTTAGAGGTTTTTAGGGAGGAAATGGCTAGTTTGTTTGTCTTAAAGCACAAAGTTGCACAATAGGCTGTCTCCGCTTTGCCCACCGCAGGAATCGAACTCTAAATGTTAGTGTTTAAAAAGCTCAAGTTTATCTCCGAGTCAGCGGAGGTTAGGGCGGAGAAATGAATAACCGAAACTGAAAAATAAATAATTCAAGGACACAGGAGTGTAACCAATTCCATCAGAAATGGTCAGGGCCTGACCTAGTGGTTAGCGTGCCCAGGCAGTGCATCCAAGGGTTCATGCTTTGCGACCCGTTGCTGCAATAACGCACTCTGCACTTTGAAGTGCGCAGTAAGAATAAGGGTCAAATCCCACCACTCAACCAGACAAGAGTGAGTGGCCCAAAAGTTATTGGAGGGCGGCTCCTTTTCTTTCTCTAATCTACCATTTCAAGTAGCGATGGGTATGTCCCTTGTGTAATTTGCGCGAAATACTGTTCGTTCGTCTGGTTACTTTTATTGTCACGCACAAAGATACACAATGGTCTATCTTTACTCTGCCCACACCGGGTATCGAAACCCAATTTTTAGCGTTGAAAGTTTAAATACTTATCGCTGAGCTACTGGAGGTCCGCGAATTTCTGAAACAAATAAATCACACGATTTAAAATTTATCATATATTATCAATAGTTTCTGGTTAAAGTAGCCAACCCACACACACCAGAACAAATTATTAATCCACTAATTAATGTATTTAATTTATAACTAACATTAATCCACTAATTAATGTATTTAATTTATAACTAACATTAATCCACTAATTAATGTATTTAATTTATAACTAACATTAATCCACTAACTAACGTATCTAATTTAATTTATAACTAACATTAATCCACTAACTAATGTATCTAATTTAATTTATAACTAACATTAATCCACTAATTAATGTATCTAATTTAATTTATAACTAACATTAATCCACTAATTCATGTATCTAATTCAATTTATAACTAACATTAATCCAATAATTAATGTATCTAATTTAATTCATAACTAACATTAATCCACTAACTAATGTATCTAATTTAATTTATAACTAACATTAATCCACTAATTAATGTAGCTAATTTAATTTATAGCTAACATTAATCCACTAATTCATGAAGTTAATTTAAATAGCAGTCTAACTAGGAGTATACAACGTCAAAAAAAAAAACTAATAAAAATTATTATTCATATATTCATCAGTTGGATACCCGAAATTCCACTAGTACCTCACAAGGTTTGGCCACCTAAGGATACTTAATCCTAATAACGTCAAACAAAGCTCGTAACTTTAACGATTATAGTTACTAGCTGAAGCCCCCCGTTAGGGAAACAAAAATTGTATAAAGAACAATGTTAGATAACGTTCCCCACCCTTCTTTCCTTTGTTACTAAATCCCTAATGATATCATTAGATGCTAATTGCATGGCCTGCTTTATGGAAAGTAATAATTCACTCATTTAACTGATTAAGTACTTGTATCTTTAAATTCAAAGCCAGAAGTCTATAAAAAAAAAAAGTGGAAATTTGCCCTACTTCAGGATCTTTTTTTTTTTATCTCTCTTTCGGGCAAAAATCTTAAATCAAAATAACATGATGTTTTTATTTTGTTCCAGGACATATATATATATATATACACTTTTATACATTTCGTTACGGCGTCCAGAAATCCACCAAAGAACTAATCCTCGTCTCCTAAGTGCAAAACAGAGTATTTATTAAGTACTGATTGTGTTCTTCTAACCATATCTGAGCCTGAACTCGTTAAGGCCCTCATCATTGGCTGGTTCCAAAGTTGACTTTACTTACAAGTTAACTCGTTGAAAGCTCCCGTGGGGGAACATATTTAACGAAGCTCAAAGTGTCCAATTGTAATTAAAGCGTTTTAAGAAGTGATTATCATTAACATTACTTGATTTAACGTGCGTTATAGTTGCATGATAATAATAATAATAAAAAACATAAAAGGTTAGGCCTAAGATAATTGCATTGACATAACCCCGTTTCTTCACTGCCACTAACGTTATATAGAAATTTTGAAAATCATTCTTAAAATAAAACAGTATTTCTGGTTTTTTGCAAATAAACAGGTATTTATTACAAGTATAATGAATGATCCTCTACAGCTACAAAATATTTCAGGCACAAGAGTTAGAGACTGGAACCGCACTCTCTTACAATTAAAACTGAGGCTAGCTTTTTATTGACACCACACTAGCTCAGAATTAAAACTGAGGCTAGCTTTTTATTGACACCACACTAGCTCAGAATTAAAACTGAGGCTAGCTTTTTTATTGACACCACACTAGCTCAGAATTAAAACTGAGGCTAGCTTTTTTATTGACACCACACTAGCTCAGAATTAAAAATGGCGTATTTTACATAGAAAGTGAGTGGTCTCACGGAGTCACCTATGTATTTTACATAGAATGTTAGTGGGCGCACGGCTTCACCTATGTATTTTACATAGAATGTTAGTGGGCG
>NW_013671179.1:43824-48949 GCF_000517525.1 Limulus polyphemus
TCCATAGTTCACTATAATACTGTATGTGGAGTCCATAGTTCATTATAATACAGTATGTGGAGTGAGTCCATAGTCCATTATAATACAGTATGTGGAGTCCATAGTTCATTATAATACAGTGTGTGGAGTCCATAGTTCATTATAATACTGTATGTGGAGTCCATAGTTCACTATAATACAGTATGTGGAGTGAGTCCATAGTCCATTATAATACAGTATGTGGAGTCCATAGTTCATTATAATACAGTATGTGGAGTCCATAGTTCATTATAATACAGTGTGTGGAGTCCATAGTTCACTATAATACAATATGTGGAGTTTTTGAAACTAAATCCCAAATCAAGTTTTTGTCCTTGAAACTAAGCCCCAAATCAAGTTTCTGTCCTTGGAACTAAATCCCAAATCAAGTTTCTGTCCTTGGAACTAAGCCCCAAATCAAGTTTCTGTCCTTGAAACTAAATCCTAAATCATGTTTCTGTTCTCGAATTACACATGTACATGTAGGCTGCTTCTCAGGCATTTGATTTTTCTAGTTATCAGACACACCCATCAATAAAAGTGTATACAACTAGCTAGTATACCCGAGTCATAGAAACATAATTAATATATTAATACAGCATCTCCACATCATAATATATATATATATATATATATACATTTTTTAAATTTAAATCATAATTAAACATTTTAAACTTTAGTGCTATAAAATACAATTTAGCCTTATTGTACAAACACAAGTACCGAATTTAATGACGCAGAAAATAGTGTTACCTGTAGTGTAGCATTCTTCGACCAGACGAAAGTTGTTGTTTTTTTCATCTGTTCTAAAAGAGGTTATAAGAATCTTTTACTGCACCGAAAGTTTGGCTGCAGTAAATAAATCGATGATTTGATCAATACATTTTGTACACACAACGTATTAATGTCGCTAAAGCTGTGCTGTTTATATTATCACAATAAACACTAAACAACGGAAGTGAAAGCAGCCTAACGTACAAAAAAATCGATAAACGGGCTAAAATCTTATACTCTGTAATGACGTAAGTATGTGATAAAACACACTGTCTTTCGTAGTTAAGCTTTCGGTTCGGAGCTGTAACTTTTCTCAACAATGAGAAATATATATACAACAAATATACACACACATTGGATTGCTGTTTTGACGTCGGCCTATGTACAACAAAAAATATTTTCTACACCGCAAGAATTCTCATGTTATTAACGTATCTGTCTCGAATATGATCCTAACACCCTGAAGAATGTGGTACCTAAGTGATCCTGCTGACACCGTGAGGTTTGTGACACCCGAGCGACGTTCTTGTCACCAGGAGGTTTGTGATAGACGGGAAATACGAGCGACGTTCTTGACACCGCGAGGTTTGTGATAGGTGGGAAATAAGAGCGACGTTCTTGTCACCGCGAGGTTTGTGATAGGTGGGAAATACGAGCGAAGTTCTTGTCACCGCGAGGTTTGTAACAGGTGGGAAATACGAGCGACGTTCTTGTCACCGCGAGGTTTGTGATAGGTGGGAAATACGAGCGAAGTTCTTGTCACCGCGAGGTTTGTGACAGGTGGGAAATAAGAGCGACGTTCTTGTCACCGCGAGGTTTGTAACAGGTGGGAAATACGAGCGAAGTTCTTGACACCGCGAGGTTTGTGATAGGTGGGAAATACGAGCGAAGTTCTTGTCACCGCGAGGTTTGTGATAGGTGGGAAATACGAGCGAAGTTCTTGACACCGCGAGGTTTGTAACAGGTGGGAAATACGAGCGACGTTCTTGTCACCAGTAGGTTTGTGACACCCGAGCGACGTTCTAGTCACAGCGAGGTTTGTGATAGCCGGGAAATACTTCTGAAACTTCGTGTTATTTGGTCTTCTTGTTATATTCTGTTCTTTAAAATCTTGATTATTTTTGTTACCGTTTTGACTGATCAGGCTCAGTCCGCTTATTTATGAATTTGACTAATTTCCAAACAAAACGTCCCAATAGATGCGGTTTACAGCGAACTGTAGATTGGGACATTTCCACTCTCCATTTTAATATTACGTGTAAGTATACACGGCAGGAGTAAATACAAACCAATAAACACCGTGTAAATGAGACTTGTATACATACGCACTCACATAGTAGTAATAAGCTTAAGGGTTTATAAGACTAAAATTATGGTTCGATACCTGCGGTGAGAAAAGCACGTACAAGTTATCGAGTTGAATAAACAAACTTTTCTGAATTATTTCCTAAAATAAAATATCTTGTTTGTTGGATTTTAAACACTTTGAAAGGACTGGCTTTTTGCTTTGAAAACTATACGTTATTCTTGTCTCTAATGGCAACTATACGTTATTCTTGTCTCTAATGGCAACTATACGTTATTCTTGTCTCTAATGGCAACTATACGTTATTCTTGTCTCTAATGGCAACTATACGTTATTCTTGTCTCTAATGACAACTATACGTTATTCTTGTCTCTAATGGCAACTATACGTTATTCTTGTCTCTAATGGACAACTATACGTTATTCTTGTCTCTAATGACAACTATACGTTATTCTTGTCTCTAATAAATGCCAGATTACTATGATTTACATTTCAAGTTGCTCACAGACTCCCATTCTAGAAGCAAGTTTGAACCATGACCCCACCACACGTAGTACGTTTGTTTGTTTGTAGTTAAGCATAAAGCTACGCAACAGGCTAATCTGTGCAATGTCTACCACGGGTATCGAAATCCCGTTTTTAGCGTATAAGTCCATGGACTTACCATTGAGCCATTAAGGGGGGCAGGCTTGAAGGGAAAAGCTGAAGTTTGTGACGCGGAATAAATTTTTTGAAGCAGGTTCCGAACAGTAACGCTAAACAAGATTGTGCCACAGTTTTTGTTCCGAACAGTAACGCTAAACAAAGATTGTGCCACAGTTTTTGTTCCGAACAGTAACGCTAAACAAAGATTGTGTCACAGTTTCTTTTTCCGAACAGTAACGCTAAACAAAGATTGTGTCACAGTTTCTTTTCCGAACAGTAACGCTAAACAAAGATTGTGTCACAGTTTTTGTTCCGAACAGTAACGCTAAACAAAGATTGTGTCACAGTTTTTGTTCCGAACAGTAAAGCTAAACAAGATTGTGTCACAGTTTCTTTTTCCGAAACAGTAACGCTAAACAAGATTGTGTCACGGTTCCAAACAGTATTCATTTTCTTAGAGTTAGGGAGTCTTGCTTAGCTAAATGGCCCTAAATTTGTGATAAAACGGTTTCATTTTCGACACTGAACATTAATAAATTTGATATTCGAAAGGTTAACCTGAGCTGCGTCTGTTATGAAATGAAGATTGAAAAACAAACAAATAACGAGAGAAAAGAGGAGATGACGAAGTAAACAATCAAAAGAGTTAGAAGGGTCCAATACCAACAATATACAGAAAGATGAAACCCGCCCATTTTACAGCATATCAAGTTCAGAAATAACAAGATATTATACTCCAGGCAACTACCTGCATCAAACCCGAGTCTGTCAACCGTGAAGCAGGAATAACCCTTAGAAACAACCTGGATCAACCGTGAGGCAGGATAACCTTAGCAACTACCTGCATCAAACCTGAGTCTGTCAACAGTGAAGCAGGAATAACCCTTAGAAACAACCTTGACCAACCGTGAGGCAGGATAACCCTGGCAACAACCTGAATCAAACCTGAGGCTGTCAACCGTGAGGCAGGTGTAACCCTAGCAACAACCTGGATCAAACCTGAGTCTCTCAACCGTGAGGCAGGAGTAACCTTAGCAACAACCTGGATCAAACCTGAATGTGTCAGCCGTGAGGCAGGTGTAACCCAAGCAACAACCTGAATCAAACCTGAGTCTCTCAACCGTGAGACAGGAGTAACCCTAGCAACAACCTGGATCAAACCTGAATATGTCAGCCGTGAGGCAGGAGTAACCTTAGCAACAACCTGGATCAAACCTGAATGTGTCAGCCGTGAGGCAGGTGTAACCCAAGCAACAACCTGAATCAAACCTGAGTCTGTCAACCGTGAGGCAGGAGTAACCATAGCAACAACATGGACAAACTTATGTTGTTCTTGTATTTTTCGTTTTCTAACAACCCATTTTCAACATCGTGTCAGAAGCAGCTATGAAGTTATCCTTAACTTACAGGAAGAACTCTTAAAACAAGTCCCTGGACAACTCAGCTTCAGAGCACGTAACGCTAGAATTCAGAGTTCAATTTACCTTGGCGGAATCAGTGCGGATAACCCATTATTTGGCTTTGATCTCAAACAAACAAACTCTGAAAGGAATACGTAAAAAAGATACTGTTGTAGCTAGTGCTACTGGGGAAGATGGTAACAGCCACATGTTACTGGATGTATGTATTTGAGCGCCGCCTATGTGCATCCTGTGTTTCATTCCACTTTGCAACATTAAAGATAGCGACTCGTCAGACGTTTTCAACAAGGAATATAATAGTTCATAAAATATCATCCTGACTTAGGCTGTTCCCTGGGAAACAACAGGAAATGACGAGATACATATTGTACATCCGCTTCTGGAGAATACGTCACTGAAAAAATTGTAAACCAACGTTTCATGCCCACTGATTTGGGTGATGTTTTCATACGACAGACTTAAATTGTTAACACTTTAACAACCCAAAACTCGGCAATTAGGATCCAGGTGTTGAAATCAAGCACAAAGTCTTATTGACGTCATTTAGTCACAGTTAAAAGGACTTTATTACACAGCGAGTTGTGACAATATGGACCTATTTAATTACAGCACAAAGAGTGGTGACACACGTCTCTCAAGACAATATGGATCTATTTAATTACAGCACAAAGAGTGGTGACACACGTCTCTCAAGACAATATGGATCTATTTAATTACAGCACAAAGAGTGGTGACACACGTCTCTTAAGACAATATAGATCTATTTAATTACAGCACAAAGAGTTGTGACACACGTCTCTTAAGACAATATGGATCTATTTAATTACAGCACAACGACTTGTGACACACGTCTCTTAAGACAATATGGATCTATTTAATTACAGCACAAAGATTGGTGACACGCGTCTCTTAAGAAAATATGGATCTATTTAATTACAACACAACGACTTGTGACACACGT
>NW_013671179.1:49949-54470 GCF_000517525.1 Limulus polyphemus
AAGAGTTCGTGCGTCGTAACTTGTTTGTTTTAATCACAAAGGGCTGTTTATACTGTGCCCACCAAGAGTATCGAAACCAAATTTTAATGTTATAAGCCATCAGACTTGCCGCTTAGCCAATTGAGATTGGCTAATTTGAAAGTAATTTAACCCTGCTGAGACTCTTGTCATTAACGCTGTATTTTAACGAACAAAAGCAAATTAAGAATCACTTTAAATAGAAAATTTGCATCGATAAGTACACCTTAAGTTGTGTAAGGTTTCGTGACGTCACGAAATATAGTCCATAAAGTCAGTAGGCAAATCAATGTCACAAAACAAAAACTTAACAATCTTACCGTTTGATTTGAAGAGTTGAGTGACAACGAGTTTCAGTCTAACAACCACCAGGCGTCCCTTAATTCCACAAAGTTGTCAGGTTTCGTAGAGATGCAGCTCCATATCTGACAACGCTTGATGGATCGTCAATCTTTCTAGGAGCGTATTATAGAATCTAGACGCCACATAGCGGTGGAACTTTAATGTTTCTCTGTACAGAAAGGATGGACGAATCTATCTATAGATGACAAAAAAATACAGGTTTAAATACAAAACTATTTTATGATCTTTACCCAGTGACTTTAATTCTACGCCCACTAGTACTAATAACTTAATTCATTGGGTACGTCAGACTTTAAGATTTTAGGGGTGGAATGTTTGTTCAACATTTCACTAATATTACAATCAGTGATGTTATGTTAGCTGTTACTTCGTGTAAAAAAAAAGAAATAAAACTGTTCACTCAAAATTTTACTCAATGAAATAACTCTGAATGATGGAAGAACAAACTAAGCATATAATCCAGAAAAAATCCAGTTTAAAATTTAAAACCATCTTGCTGATTATTTACTAAAGTCTCTAATAATATAATTACAACTAGATTTTATGTTCAAATTCTGCTGTAAACTGTGTTTGTTTTTAAACACTACGATTTAAAAATGGCGCCTGTAATAACGGTTTTCAATCAACAAAATCACTTTCCTTAAATTCCGTGTTAAGTTTTCACAAAGGTAAAGGAAACTTGAGTTTCTCAAAGCAGCCATCTTGGAAGGTACAAAATATTAAAGGGGTGGCCGTAAATGAATTGTCTGATAATCAATAAAAAAAAAAAAACTCTTTAAAATATTATTCTACAATTTTACACAATAACAAGTACTGTACTGTAACATGCAAAGAAATAATAACAATGTTTGGAATAATAATCAGAATACACATTGTACGGATACACACGAAGAATGAGTAGCAGTGTAATGTTTAGAATTTGCCAAAGAACTGTAGACTCCTTTCTTTGCGGCTGACAAAGTCGGCTTCGTAGAAAGGAACTGTATGATTTTTAAATAACAAACACAACAGGAGAGTTCAATGATATTCGGTCCCCAATTTAATTAGTGGGGCCAAGTACCTCCCCAGTTCCGACGTCTATACAAATTCTTCAGTCTGATTAACTTACTGATCTTTCTGTATCCACCGATAGATTAAGAATTTACTTTGCCTGTCTGATACAAAGCCGTATGCACGAGCTAAAAAGGTTCCACAAACACACACACACAAAGAAGAAACCTGAGAACAAGCATTGAGAGCTATGATTGGTTAAAATATAAACTTGGTGATATTCAATGTCGCCGAGGGGTGAACAGTACATAAGAAATCATGTAAAGTTTTTTTTTTTTTTGTTTACCGGAAGTTAATTTTAAATCATCGGAACTCAGTGCTTTCACGTGTCGTCAAATCGGAAGTTTGCTCTCTTTTTTTTAATAGTAACATGTATTACTTCTTCAGTTACATGATCTTGATTTGGGGCTTTGTACATTTTATAAAAGTGACAAGTACTCCCATTATTTGAATGAAAAAAAAAGAATCGGACAAATCCTTGGTGGCGGATGGTGCTTACATTTCACTACCCTCCTTCGGGTCCTTCGTTAGGGATGGCTACGCCTGAACCTTGTGGTCTCACGTATCGCATAAAGTGCTTCTCTAGTTGAAACTTTCCTATTTTATCTGTGTTAACGGTGTTTTCGGTTTCATCCCAAAAATGCCACACTAGATTCGACAAGCTTAAGAGATGCATAGCTTGGTGTGTAGGTTTTAGAGCTGACCTGAATATACTACGTGGGATATTATTGGGATTACGACCGAAAACATCGATAACAACGAAGATACTCAGTTGAAAAATCTTTATATATGTATGCATAATTTTGCCCCCCCCCCCAGTCGAACAGCGATATGGCTGCGGTCTTACAACGCTAGAATCCGGGTGTTGATACCCGTGGTGGGCAGAGCACAGATAACCCTTTGTGTAGCTTTGTGCTTAATCACAAACAAACAAATACATAATTTTTAGTTCTAATCTATATAGGTATCTTGTCTTCATCTAGATACGTTATTCATATTTTTTTAGTTCTCATCAATTCCAATAATATTGTTGCGTCATCGAGGTCACGTGACTGGTGTGGCGCCACCTATTTTCTAGAACTATCCTGTACCTTGGCGAATGCTCTAGTATTTACTAGATATAGGGAAGTCTGGTATATAAAAGAGGGTGACAACGTGACGAGAGAATAATGTAATGTGTGTGTAGGTAATGAGTAATTGAACTGCAGTCAGAGTGAGACGTATTGTTGAAGTTAACGTTCGTTGTTAAAACGTTTGTAAAAGAGCGACTGTTGAAAATAAGTGTATCGTAAAGTTATATTCGGAAAGAATAAACCAGTTTTATTAAGTAAGGACTTGTGTCGTTAAAGTTTCGTCGGAACGAAGTTACGGAAAAATCAATTAACAAACGGAGACGTAACAGTATTAATAAAAAATCGCCAATAGTGTCTTAAAGTAGAAATGATTCAATAATAACAGAGGTAGAGTGGGTTTTATTAGCGTGGGTTTTATTAGCAAACTGATGTCTATGATACTATTGAGAGTTATGGGTATTATTAAGTAGTACAACATTAATCTCTGGGAGCTGGGCAAAATTGCATTAATATAAGCATAAAATATAATACTGATCTGCGTTACATCGGTGGACTGTGGTGTCTTAAATGTGAAAGATTCTAAATAATTTCCAGAATTAATATTTTGGCTCAGGTTGTGTCCTAGTAATTTGTTAAAATAAATTATCCAATAAGAAGTTGAACACTCTATCGTTAGTGGTCGGTTGTCTTTCCATTTTCTTATTTGATACGCGTTTTCCCACCCGTGTAATTTATATTTCAAAGATTTTATGATTATTGCAATCTTTAGTAAGCCAGAGAAACTTGAAACTCTCGTTATGAAAGGTTGTTACTTCATAAGATTCCGTTGTCTTTACGCCGTGCCACATGAGCGAGATTGATTAGCTTACCAGAAAAAAAATATTCATTCACTTAAATAATTTTAAAGAAGTAATCATACAGTTCAAAGTGAAGATAATACGTGATCCGCTTGCGTTTCGGTAAATTATGGTAATTTACCTAGTGTTTCCTCTACTTATCATCCGGTTTGATTCTAAATCGTACCTCTATTGAATTCAATCAGTCAATCAGCTAGCATCCCACTGCATTTATACCTCGTAAGAAGAAACAAGTTTAGCCCATAAAACACATCTATTCATCTACATAGCATGTAAATACTTTTTCCTAGTCCTTTTTTTGGGGGGTAGACTATTGGGGATAGACTATCTCGGAATTAATTCTACATTCTATAATATAAACTAAGTCAACAGATTCGGGTTTTTAATAAAAACAAACAAACAGACAGACAGACAACTAAACAAAGTAATTTTCAGTCCTACTTTTAACTTCATCAATTATTATCGGAGTTTTTAAACAAAGTTCTGCAGGGATTATAGACCTAATTCTTACATTATTAAAAGTCTTGTTAAACGTGTTGTCAAATAGGTTTGCGTTTTGCTTTTTGCTGTGGAATAAGAAAATGGCCAAGTTCTACTTGTATCTTCTGTCTATTCGATTGCTTGTTTTGTTTGTTTTTAATTAAGCACAAAGCTACACAATGGGCTATCTGTGCTCTGTCCACCACGGGTATCGAAACCCGGATTCTAGCGTTGTAAGTCCGCAGACATAACGCTATGCCACTGGGGGGGGGGGCTGTCGATTCGAAATATTAGAACGGATCTGTAGGGGTTTGATACCTCCTTTGCAATTTCCCAGAAGCTCTTTGTTTGTTTGTAGTTAAGCCCAAAGTTACACAATGGGCTATCTGTGCTCTGTCCACCGTGGGTATCGAAACTCGGTTTTTTAGCGTTGTAAGTTCGCAGACATACCGCTGTGCCACTGTGATAATTGTGGATGAAAGTATCATTAATATGCCACATAAATTTTAATAAAGATACTCTATTTTCGGGTTGTATGTAAATTTTATCCGGGTTGTATGTACATTTCATTCGGGTTAAATGCAAACTGCATGACTTGTTAGATTCCACTGAATTAACGTAAATCAATATCAAGCATTAATCAATCAGAAACGGCTTTCTTAGGGCAGAAATCTAAGGTA
>NW_013671179.1:55401-58421 GCF_000517525.1 Limulus polyphemus
GAAAGGGCGAGCATGTTTGGTTTGACAGGGATTCGAACCCGCAGATCGCGAGTCGAGCGCCCCTAACCACCTGGCCATGTCGGGCCATGATGAACGTTGAACATAAATGGACATGACCCTGATAGGGGTGTTGTAATCATAACAGTGACTTTAAGTGATAACAACACCCTCGTTTATGTGATGTTCAACATTTAACGGTGCAACAAAACACTAGTGCAGGGGGGGGGAAGTGGTGGAATATCAAACCTGACCCTCCCATATCCCGAAAAGGATCTACATCTCGATAAAGTCGTCGTGCGAAGCGGCACCACCAATGCTCGCTTTTCTGGACTTTTATCTCATTGATACTTACAGATATTATTTATTTTGCCTGTTCAAATTTATATACATTTGTGTGTGTGTCTGACTGTCTGTAAAATGGAAAAATGTATCTTAGTACACGATGAACGTATCTCACTAAAATCAGTGCTATATTCTTTGTTGTTAAGCACACTTAAAGGATCAAACGTCGACTTTTAGTGTTATAAGCCCTCAGACTTACCGCTGAGTGTTTGTTTGTTTTGGAATTTCGCGCAAAGCTACACGAGGGCTATCTGCGCTAGCCGTCCCTAATTTAGCAGTGTAAGACTAGAGGGAAGGCAGCTAGTCATCACCACCCACCGCCAACTCTTGGGCTACTCTTTTACCAACGAATAGTGGGATTGACCGTGATATTATAATGCCCCCACGGCGAGCATGTTTGGTGGGACTGGGATTCGAACCCGCGACCCTCAGATTGCGAGTCGAGCGTCTTATCCACCTGGCCATCTAAGGTGCGAGAGTTCCCATAAAAACGTCTTTGTGTAGCTTAGTGAATTTTAAATACTGAATTGTGACTCTTGTTTTTAAACATGTTAATTTCAGACAAAATTTATTACCATCACAAATAAAATGTAAATATTTCTAAACTCGCACGGTTGTCCTGAAATATTCAGAGCTGTTACAGGAAAATAGTTATAAAAAAAACACAAAAGAGGGACGTGCTCTGGGTATGAAAAAATATTATCATCTTGATCTGTAGGCCGTTTTTCATGAACGATAGGAAAATATTAGATGCATAGCTGGCGCCTGAAGTTAACGTCTAACAATAAAATATGTCGGGGATCGTTGCGATATTGATCAAGTAATTACTGATTTCAGTTTGTCGTACTTGGAAGATGGTGGTCTTGAAAATGAATTAATAATAGTTGAAGACTGTCTAATATGATGTGATGTTCATATGTCCAATTAAATGTTCAAAAAAGAAAGAAAGACACATTTATAGTGTTTGTATTGTTGTGTGGCTGAGGGGGGTTTCTTACGTCACATGATGAGCGCGTAGTTTAATGACTAGAATTTTCTTGAAAGCTTGGGAAAGAAGTTCAACGAAATAAAACTCGGGATAGAATATTAAGATCCTTGTGGAGTGTAGAAATAATAAAAATAATAATATTATTGTACAGTGAAAAAAAACACACATTTGTTCAAATTAAATAATTCAAGAAAATATCAAGTTAATTAAAGATTATGAGAGTTTAAGGTTTGTATTTCAAACTAGAAAGTTGTATTCATTATTGAATAGATAACACGATTCATTAGCGGATTCGGGAGGGACTGCTCCCCTTTTTCTTAGTTTTACGCCCTTACACTCTAAAGTGCGCCCCTTTTAACAATAAATAAATAAATAGAATAAATTGTTAGTTGATTATTATGTCAGTCAGTTAGACAGTTCAGCGCTGTAAGTTTTGAGCTTGTTTTTGTTTGGTTTGTTTTGAATTTCGCGCAAAGCTACACGAGGGCTATCTGCGCTAGCCGTCCCTAATTTAGCAGTGTAAGACTAGAGGGAAGGCAGCTAGTCATTACCACCCACCGCTAACGCTTGGGCTACTCTTTTATCATCGAATAGTGGGATTGACCGCAACATTATAACGCCCCCACGGCTGAAAGGGCGAGCATGTTTGGTGTGACAGGGATTCGAACCCTCGACCATCAGATTGCGAGTCGAGCGCCCTAACCACCTGGCCATGCCGGGCCTTTTGAGCTTGTAGTCGAAGAAATAAAACGCTTACATTAAAACTAAGTATACTGGACTTTGCCTTATTTTTTATCGAATAATCCAAGATATTGATCAGAAGAATCGTATCATGGATGATGGTCATCATCATCAAGTGCTGTGCTTTGTAGCTTAGGCGATCACGTTCCTCTTCCCTTCTCGATCCCAGACACTTGTGAATGCATTAGTCACCTTTTCTTTGTGTGTCTCTCTACCATTCTCACTCCCAGACACTTGTAATTACATCAGTCATCCTTTTCTTTGTGTGTCCCTCTACCCTTCTCGCTCCCAGACACTTGTGATTACATCAGTCATCCTTTTCTTTGTGTAGCCAAATTGTTAAACAGTCCAGAATCTTCTCTCGTTCTCTATCTCTACTTCTCCCCATAAACTTCCCAGTTGTTACCACCTATTCCACCCCCCTTTTTCCTCATCACATGACCAATGGATGCTTCTTGTCTTCTTCGTACTTTTGTTTAATATGTTCTTTTTTAACACGGATGATATGTGCATGAGTTTTTTTGTTTGTTTCTTCGGCTCCCACTTTTACTTTATTTTGTATTATACTTATAACACATTGGCTATAATTGAAGCCATGTTTCACGCGGGGCTGAGAAGGTCCATTTCCACTAACAAACATCAGATACAATCATCTCAATTGTTCTGCTAAAGAAGCCTGATAAAGCTTAAAATTCAAGATACTTGGCGATAGTAACGTCCAAAGATGGCAGTACTTACGTTAATTAAACTAAACAATAATCTAAAAAAAATGGGCTATCTGTACCCTGCCCATCACGAGTATCGAAACCCGATTTCTAGTGTTGTAAGCCTGCAGATAACCAAAATTAGTTTTCGATTTCTAAAAAAAAAACGACTTCTTAAGTTTCATAAACTTACCCAGAAATCAAACAAATAATCTTTTCGAATAGAGTCGTTTAAACATTTGTTT
>NW_013671179.1:58891-60152 GCF_000517525.1 Limulus polyphemus
TCCCGCACCCAGTCACTTGTGATTACATCAGTCATCCTTTTCTTTGTGTGTCCCTCTACCTTTCCCGCACCCAGTCACTTGTGATTACATCAGTCATCCTTTTCTTTGTGTGTCCCTCTACCTTTCCCGCACCCAGTTACTTGTGATTACATCAGTCATTCTTTTCTTTGTGTAGCCAAATTGTTAAACAGTCCAGGATCTTCTCTCGTTCTCTATCTTTACTTCTCCCCATAAACTTCCCAGTTGTTACCACCCACTCCACCTCCTTTTTTCTCATCACATGACCAATGGATGCTTCTTGTCTTCTTCGTACTTTTGTTTAATATGTTCTTTTTTAACACGGATGATATGTGCATGAGTTTTTTTGTTTGTTTCTTCGGCTCCCACTTTTACTTTATTTGTATTATACTTATAACACATTGGCTATAATTGAAGCCATGTTTCACGCGGGGCTGAGAAGGTCCATTTCCACTAACAAACATCAGATACAATCATCTCGATTGGTCTGCTAAAGACGCTCGTTGATGCACGAGACGATAAGGTATACCCTTCTCTGACGTCCATTCCGCTTATCCTTCGAATAAAACACTCGAATCCGTTGAAAGGAATCGTTTTATATGCAGATGCGAAAGGTCAAAGGTCAGAATCATAGTGATATGATGATGAGTGTACCGTTGTACACAGTAATGTTAGATCAGCCACAAAGAACGGTGGTTGGGGGGGGGGGGAAGGGTTTCACGAACAGAATATGGAAATCATTCATAACAAATACCCCTACTTATGTATTCCGCATTTCGGGGAAGCTGAAAATAAAACACCTAGGTACTAAATCTTTCCTTTTGCACTAAAAATAAAAAAACAAAAACTTACGTTTATTACATCTTTTAAGGCATTAATCAAAGAGCTAATGTTTTCGATTAAACTTGAAAATATTCGAATAGAGCACGTCTTATGTTCGTGGATACGAAGCTAAAAAAAAGTGTTTTGTATTTAGCGTCTGTTGTTGACAACACTCTGGAAATCACTTACTGTCTGTTGCTTGTTGTGGAATGTTATATCTCGATTATCTGTTGGCTGTAGACGACACTCTAGAAGTTATAGTTGCGATAGAACGTTCCACTACAAACAACACTCGGTAGAGTGTCTACTGTTGGAAGTAGACGACACTCTACAAATTACTGTCTCTTGTTTGTAGTGAAATATTCTATCGCAACTATAGAGTGTCTACTGTTGGTAGTAGACGACATTACAAATTACTGAA
>NW_013671179.1:61018-66894 GCF_000517525.1 Limulus polyphemus
CGTCCCTAATTTAGCAGTGTAAGACTAGAGGGAAGACAGCTAGTCATCACCACCCACCGCCAACTCTTGGGTTACTTTTTTACCAACGAATAGTGGGATTGACCGTCACATTATAACGCCCCCACGGCTGAAAAGGGCGAGTATGTTTGGTGGGACGGGGGTTCGAACCCGCGACCCGCAGATTGCGAGTCAAGCTCCCTAACCACCTGGATAGGCCGGGCCTTTTGTCATTATAAGCAAGGCTTTCCAATTTCTCACTAAACTCACAGATTCCATGTTTAATGAGTGAAGTCGGTCGTACTAGTAAGCTCGTGTGACTCAAGCTGTATTTTGTTTGTATCGCTCTTATGTCGTATTTTTAGTTTTATAGTGAAATTAATTAACATAATTCAATAAAACTAAATGGGGCGTGGCATTCAAACATAACAGTTGTAACATAATCTAGATAGATTCGGGATCTGAAATGACCATTAACTTAGAACGGTACCACTTTCGAATATATTCCAGAAGAACGAATCTAAGCCTAAATCGAAACAGTGTTGTGCAACAAACGAACCGAAACCTAAACTACACAATACTATTCAGAAAATAAACTAAAAATCCAATCAACAAGACAAACGAATCGAGACTCATACCGACATAGTACTTTTTCGAAAATGAATCGAAACCTTTAGAAACGCAATACGACCAACAAATGAAACCGACACGGTGTTGCCCAGCAAACGAATCAAAACCGCTTACGTACTGATTGTAACACCATCTGTCATTGATTATCGTAATCTAGAGATTAACAGATAACCAAATCAATAAAACGTATTAGGCAGAACTGGGTTTTATTTATTTTTTTATATACTATAGGGTAAGGAAAAAGACAATGTTTCAGAAATCAGCTTGTTTCTTTGTTACGAATATCGCGCAAAGTTACGCGAGGACTATCTGCGCTAGCCGTCCCTAATTTAACGGTGAAAGACTAGAGGAAAGGCAGCTAGTCATCACCACCCACCGCCAACTCTTGGGCTACTCTTTTTCCAACGAATAGTGGGATTGACGTCACATTATAACGGTTGAAAGGGCGAGCATGTTTGTCTGATTTTTGTTTGTTTTTGAATTTCGCCAAAGCTACATGAGGGCTATCTGCGCTAGCCGTCCCTAATTTAGCAGTGTAAGACTAGAGGGAAAACAGCTAGTCATCACCACCCACCGCCAACTCTTGGGCTACTCTTTTTCCAACGAATAGTGGGATTGACCCGTCACATTATAAACCCCCACGGCTGAAAAGGGCGAGAATATTTGGTGGGACGGGAATTCTAATCCGCGACCCGCAGATTACGAGTCGAGCGCCCTAGCCTCATGGCCATGCCGGGCCTCAGAAAACAGAACAACTCACAATGAAAAATCCCCTAATATTCGGGGTTCGATACCAGCGAGAGCAAAGCACAGATAGCCCATGTATAGCTTTAGATTTAAAGAAACGAAACATCAGAACGTCCTTGTTCAAAGAAAAGATTGCTACCAGAATTACTATACCAGTTGCGGAGATAAAGAAACCTGCTTGTTTTACTGTATTAGTTCATAATATGTTTTAAAATCACCTAGCTTTGTACGAAACATCGTATATAAGGTAAAATATAATATTTTTCAACACTACTTACATTTTAAAACAAATTATGCTTTTTCTTTCTGTTTACTTTGTTCATGAGAGACATTCATTTTAAAACCACTTAGTTTAGCTTAGGGCTAAGTCTGAGGAGACATAATGACCGTATGTTTACCATTTGTCACTAGCCGAATGCCTTTGGCATTGTTATATAGGTTCAGTTTATACTCTTATCATTTATAAAACTTACAAAGTTCTGTTAGAACTGTAAGAGACAGTGAAGGAGGGTACGATAATTGATTTTTTTTTTTATCCAATCAGTAGTGTTGTTACATGGAAAGGTCGGTTTTGTGATATGAAAAATAACACTAGCGGACAAGTACACAAACGTTTATTGGATAAAGCCACGAGAAGAGTTTTAATAGGCTTAGATGGGTTACTAAAAGTCCTTAAATATGTTAAATTCTGGTCTTACACGGAGCTGATTCCTGAGACATTTGTAGTACCGTCGAGGTATAACTGCAAAGCGTTTTTTAATAGGTTTTTATTTTTTCATGTTGAAAATTCAGTTTTATTCCACGTGGTGTAGGAGATTTATTCTAAGGCTTCTTTGAATACATTTCACAAATGGTCATTCCAAAAAAAAAAAGTCATTTGAAAGTAAAAGTACAGATAATTGGAAAAGTTTATAAAGATGCATGAAAACTACAATGTTCTGAGGAACGTGTCACCGCGAAACGTTCTTTTCATATTACAGTTTCACGTGTCAATCGAAAAGTGTCTCCATTACTCAGTCTCATTTCACGCGCTAGCATCAATTTCATGCTTCGAGTTTTATTTTTTTTTATTTTTGTTATTTCTTTCTTCCCGAACTAAACGTGATAGATGTCGCCAAACGATTCATGACCAAAAAGTGGGTGAAGGAAATTTCTTCTGTCATGAAATGTCAACCTTTTGTCATGGAAAGTTTATAATTTAACGCGTGACAGGATATTGAGTTACATAGCTGCAGTTTTTACATCACTGGCATAGCTTTCTTAGGCGATATGAACATTACGTGACTTGTTGGATTGCTCGGATGGATATAACGTTTAGATAATTTACACTTTACCGAAGCCGTAAACAAATAGCATTTATTTTTCTTTTACTGTTTGTTTGTTTATAAATAGCATTTATTTTTCTTTTACTGTTTGTTTGTTTGTAAATAGCATTTATTTTTCTTTTACTGTTTGTTTGTTTGCAAATAGCATTTATTTGTCTTTTACTGTTCTGTTTGTTTGCAAATAGCATTTATTTTTCTTTTACTGTTTGTTTGTTTGCAATTAAGCACAAAGCTACCAAATGGGCTATCCGTGCTCTGCCCACCACGGGTATCGAAACCCGGATTCTAGCGTTGTAAGTCCGCAGACGTACCGCTGTGCCACTGGTGGGGGTGGGTGGGGGACATTTTTCTTTTAAGATGTTTATATAGTAAATTCAATATAATACATGAATTATTAGCCAGCCTTGACGGGTAGCGTGCACGGACTGTGAATCCGGAGAGTTGTGGTTCGCGTCTCGTTGCCACAAAACCGCACTCTGCACTTTGGGGCCGTGGTTACTTTATAAAAGTATCGATCAAATCCCACTATTCGTTTAGACAAGAGTTGGCGGTTGGTGCTGTTGATTGGTTGCCTTCTCTCTGGTCTATCTGTTCAATATTGGGGAGAGCTATGCCCAGATAGCCCTTGTGTAGTTCTGAAACAAGGAGCAAAGCTAATTATGTACATTTATTTACTTACCATAATTAAATTGATTTATTAAGATCTGAGAGCGCATGCGCACTACGTCATTCTGTCTCGTTCTTTATACCGCAAATTCTTGATAATTTCGGTTTGTTTTGTTAAAGCGGAAGAATACATAGGGTGGGGGGGTGGATTTTGAGCCTCGGCCATTACGGGGATCTAACCTCGAATTAAAGCGTTATGAAAAAACCTTCAATTATCTCATTCTAAACAATTCTCACGCAGACCTGCTTCTGGGATCGTCTAATAGCTGCTAGTAATCAAGATGGTGGAGAGCACGTTTGGTGCACAAGAGTTTGATTCAAAAGCTAAACTACAATTATCATGAGATCTTCGAATCGTTTAACGGTGACTCGTCAAAGAGGGTACAGTTTAACAAAAAAACCCTAATTACATTCACAATATTATTTCTAATCCTATAATCTGGTGATTAGTGTGATGCGTTTAATCTCTGATTTTCTTTCGTTCGTTTACATTTGTTAATACTCTAGGTAATCACGTGACTGTTCCTGTATTTTTAAAGAATTACGATATTTTAATGTCACTGATGCAGATAAATGTGTGTGTGTGAGAAAAGGCTTAACTTTAAATGTTTCATAATTATCCCGAACATTGAAAGGAAATTTTTGAATTCCGCAAGAGGGTGATTGGTTGAACTGTAATGACGTCAGCTACGTGTTTTGAATTCCACAAGAGGGTGATTGGTTGAACTGTAATGACGTCAGAAGAGTTGATTTGATAAATAACATATCAAGAAAACGTATGCATTAATTAAACTTCCAGAACTTTGTAAGTAATAAAAACCTTTTCTGTGACAAGTGTAATCAGGTCATTTATCTTAGAGAGACATTTACATAATGCTTGATGTAATACAAAAATATTTATCCGAAAATACTTTTATATATTTCCCGCCCTCCTTTTCTTTGTAGTAGCGCTAGAATTTAAATCGTTTTGTGCGTTTTAAAAGTTTGACGTGTATGAAATAACAACGTGCTGTTTAAGCCTAACTAGCTCATATTATTCTTTCAGCTGGGAAAAACAAAACAAAAACTTTGGACCAATCAGATGTTCACAATTTTGGACCAATCAAATGTTCACAAATCGATACTTAATGATTAATTATTTCACATTTTTTAACAAGCATACGTTAGACTTGCTAAATTCTCCTTAGCTTTGAGCTATTTAACCTATAAAGAGAAACGTAAAGCCTAGACTTTTGTAAGACGTCCAATGAACAATACCTACATACGTATACTAAAAAAAAAAGGCTTAAGAAGTGCACTTGTTGTTATTTTCTGCCCAACTTTTGATGTTCTGTTTTTTTCTCCTATCTCTTGGTGTTGCATCAGTTTCTGTCTACGTCTCAGTTGATGATGGAGTTGTTTTTCTATCTGTTCGTCTCTTTAGGTTGCGTTAGTTTCTGCCTTAATGACGAACTCGTCCATAACATCACCCATTTTTATAGAGGTCTCTAGCAGTAACCAGTAATACTGACACTTATTCTAGTAGGGATCCTACAGGTTTTAGGCTTAAACCAAATCAACAGAGAAACATAATTAATAGTTTCGTTTTGAGTTTACTTACTGATTAAGTATTATTTATTACAAGTTAGAGGTTTTACAGTAAGGACGATTTTTTTAGAACAACTACAACGTTTCGATTACGTCGTATCTGTTCCAAAAAAAAACAAATCTTACTTCCTGTAAAAGCTCTAACTTGTAATAAAAGAAACAGAATATTTTAAAAAGGGATTCCACTGGGGTTAACGACCGTCTTTTAGTAAATCCAGGAGCTAAGGGGGGGGGGGGGGAAGGAAAGCCCCGAATAAGGTATCCAATTCTTCTATTGCAAGCTGACTTCATGTTAATAATAAATTTAAATATTAAACATGGGCCTAGAATATTTGCAAGTAAATTGTAACGAGAGTATGAAGATCATTGGGCACGAGATTATCTTATTATGTATGCATACGAAACAGTAAATGATCTTAAATGTTAATGAAGAAATGTTATTAATCAGATTAACTCACTCTATTACTTACCTGATAAAATAATAAAAAAAACACACAATTCCATTTGATTCTAAGCAACTATTTCTGCTCCGACGTTAAATGAGTATGCAAAAGACATCCATGAATAAACATGGAGGAGGACTTGTAGATTTTTGTCGCATTAACACACAACCATGAAAGATATTAACGTAACATTAGACGTAAAAACAACAACAATGTGCAGACTGTTCAATAAGTTTGTTTGTTTTTGAATTTCACGCAAAGCTACACGAGGGCTATCTGCGCTAGCCGTCCCTAATTTAGCAGTGGGAAGGCAGAGGGAAGGCAGCTAATCATCACCACCCACCGCCAACTCTTGGGCTACTCTTTTTTACAACGAATAGTGGGATTGACCGTCACATTATAACGCCCCCTACGGCTGAAAGGGCGAGCATGTTTGTCTGTTTTTGTTTGTTTTTGAATTTCGCGCAAAGCTACACGAGGG
>NW_013671179.1:67894-69527 GCF_000517525.1 Limulus polyphemus
ACAACGAATAGTGGGATTGACCGTCACATTATAACGCCCCCTACGGCTGAAAGGGCGAGCATGTTTGTCTGTTTTTTGTTTGTTTTTGAATTTCGCGCAAAGCTACACGAGGGCTATCTGCGCTAGCCGTCCCTAATTTAGCAGTGAAAGACTTGAGGGAAGGCAGCTAGTCATCACCACCCACCGCCAACTCTTGGGCTACTCTTTTACCAACGAATAGTGGGATTGATCGTCACATTATAACGCCCCTCATGGCCGAAAGAGCGAGCATGTTTGGTGTGATGGGGATTCGAACCCGCGACCATCAGATTGAGAGTCGAGCTCCCTAACCACCTGGCCATGCCGGGGCCCGTTCAATAAGTGAGAAAAGATTGTTCGCTTTTGGGTAGATGTTGTTGACAACACTAACTTAATTTTAAGATTAAAGATCAATTTTTCTTGTTGTTGTTGTTGAAAAATCAGCTCTTTTGAATATCTAACGCGAGTCTTTAGTTTTATAATTCAAAACTAAGTTTGCGAAATTTAGTTTAAAATATTACTAATGTTATCGCAAATAAAGTCGGAACATTAATGGCAAACTTTTAATATTTTCAATGATTGAAATGAATTATCTCTGTTTAACCCTAATTAATCACTTTCACTAATCAAGGTTAGCCAACTTTGTTTTAATCTAAATTAACCAGTTCTATTTCAACCGAAATTAACCACTCCTGGTTCAAATTAATCTGTTAAATACATTAGTTTTCGTAGTCAAAACTAAGTTATTTGGATTTTTCTTGTGATTGTATCATTCCTAAATAAATTCTCCCAAATCCAGTTTATTCCAAAGTCCCTAGTTTAGAGTCGTAATCTTCTACATCCTGCAGTGTCTTCTGTCTCCCGAGGGCTTATAACTCTAAAGTTTTGGGTTCGATCTCTACGGTAGTTAATAGCACAGATAGTTTGTACCTATCACAGAAGCACTGTAACGACTGGTGTTGATATTGCAGAAACGTAAAAATACATGACATCTGATCGCAAGTCAGTAGTTTTTTAAATTAAGCTTATAAATGTATTTCTTCTTCTTCTTTTTGCAGCTCCCCCATTGGCTCAGCGATAAGCTTGAGGTTTTATACGCTAAAAATCGTGATAGGCACAGTGCAGATAGGCCATTGTGTAGCTTTGTGCTTAAAAATAAACAGACTATCGCTAGACTCTCCAGTGGTTCAGAATAAGCTTGAGGGACTACACACTACAAATGAGGGTGCGATGCCTGTGGAGGGCACAGTGCAGATAGCCCATTGTGTAGCTTTGTGCTTAAAAATAAACAAACCGGCGTTAGACTCCCCAGTGGTTCAGGATAAGCTTGAGGGACTACACACTACAAATGAGGGTGCGATGCCTGTGGAGGGCACAGTGCAGATAGCCCATTGTGTAGCTTTGTGCTTAAAAATAAACAAACCGGCGTTAGACTCCCCAGTGGTTCAGGATAAGCTTGAGGGACTACACACTACAAATGAGGGTGCGATGCCTGTGGAGGGCACAGTGCAGATAGCCCATTGTGTAGCTTTGTGCTTAAAAATAAACAAACCGGCGTTAGACTCCCCAGTGGTTCAGGATAAGCTTGAGGGACTACACACTACAAATGAGGGTG
>NW_013671180.1:0-25644 GCF_000517525.1 Limulus polyphemus
ACTACAAAATAAATAGCTTTAACGAATTGATAGCATAAATACTTTGTCTCATGATGTAAGTGAATTAATACAAGACCGTTTCATAAGTTCGTAGCGGATTCAGCTATATCTATAAAGAAGTATAAGCACGTCAATTCCTGGAAGGAAAGTAGAAACAAGTATAATCCATTGCATAAACAAGTAACTAGTTGTTCGAAGGTCAACTGGTGAGGCATGTTTTTATTGTACAACAGTTCATGAAGCTGTTCATAATAATTTTATTCCCCTTTCGCAGTAGGTAATTAATGACATTCAACGCATGGAAACAAAATTTTTTTATCTGCACATACAGATGATGATGGTTTTTTCTCTCCTTGTGGCGATATAACGATAATTGTATGTTTAATTAAATATGTTTGTTACAACACAACGGTTGCTTATACAACTTTTTTGCAGTATTACAATATTATTTGAACTGAGCATTGGATGAATTGTTTGTTTATGGTAAAGCTACTAAAATTGTGCATCACTGTCCCTCTCCTTTTTTGAATAGCTGATCAAAGGGATGACAACTAACCGGCAACATCAACCGCCAATTGATAGGCTATTATTTTCCAACAAATAGAATAGCAGTATTGATCGTCACACTTACCTTCCACATGGCTGAAAGAGCAAGTAATTTAGGCGCCTAGTTTCGATTCTGCGATCCCTTGATTGCAAGTCAAGCGCCCTAACTACGAAACTATGCCAGGCAACACCTGAATGAAACTGATGTAAAAAATGTATATTTAAAGATATGATGTTCATTAAAAATATAATAGAGCAGTAATATTATCATATTTACTTTTCATGTTAATTAATCTAGGAGGTGTTCATTGTTTGGTTTCATGTATACGTGCTATGGTAAACAGTTTAAGTAGCTATTTGTCTCTAAATTAAGAAGAGTTTAGACTTGTTTATTATAACTGCTTAATGTTTACTGGTGTGTTTAATAGTCAGTATAGTTATAGATAAAATATACTATAATTAGTCATTTTAATAGTTTTGAAAGTGCAATTATGTATTTTCTTTTGTGTATTTTAAGGTTATAATACAAACATGTAAGTGAAAAATGTCATCATAATTGATAGTTTTGCCCGTAAAATATATATATATACGCACACAACAATATTGAAAATCAAATTAAAAGTAATAAGAAAAAGAAGAACATGTCAAGACGATCAAGAGCAACAGCGAAAGAAATCGACAACATCAACAGGCTTAGAAATTGTAATGGAATAGAAGTAATCAGAGAAACGCAAATAACAAGAAACAAGTTGTGTCAAATGAAAAACAGCTAAAGAAGTGATGTCAACATTATCACTACGGAAAAAAAGAGCACCACCTTAAAAACATAATTACGTTGACAGATTTGGTGTATAAAATGAAAAGGTGTTGATTAATGATGATAAAATGATACTTAGAGATGGGTAAAGTTCAGTAGATGAATTCGGAAGCCAGAAAGTTAAACTACATAAGTCTATTGTGATTTCGTTGTTGTAAGATAAGACAGGAGACAACAATAAAATTCAAAATGGAAATATAATAAACTTCTATTCCTAGACATGGAGGTTCCATGACTCAAAACTCATATACTAAAGGAATTTATCTGAAACCCACATACTGGTAAATAACTTGACTGTAAATCAAAATACTCCAACATCGGCTAGTATCCCGAATGAACAAGATGTGTTATTCGAAAGATACTTATAAGCTAGTCTCAAAGACCTTACTGTAAACATCTAAACACAGAACCTGAAATGGTGGATATTCAAATGTCTACATGCATATAAAATGTTATTTATAATATCTACAAACGTAAAACCTTTGATAAAAAAGACAAATATTTGATTTGGTAGCTATTTGAAAATGACATCAAATTCAATGGAAAGTTAACATGTTCGTTCTGGTAATATAATTCAGTATTCAATTGAATTCTTTGATAT
This sequence comes from Limulus polyphemus, assembly GCF_000517525.1. NCBI lineage: Eukaryota > Metazoa > Arthropoda > Merostomata > Xiphosura > Limulidae > Limulus > Limulus polyphemus. The sequence continues at coordinate 1,965 of NW_013671180.1, forward strand.
CCAGTCTCTTTATTTTTAAAAGAGTTTCGCTTCGTCTTTAGTTTAATATGAACATGAATGTAAATATTATTAACCAAACAGTTTAGAAAACAAGTAAAAATAAACTTAATTGGTTTCGAAATTACATTCAATTCTATTTTATTGTAAAGAATCTTACACATGAAAACTTCATTCTTGTTTGTTATACTTTGTTTTGAATATATGTTATTGAACATAAAGTTACACAATGGACTCTACGTGCTGTACCACTTTGTTTTGAAATAGAATGAATTAGAAATTATACGCTAATGTTGTTTAATACACTGTAAAAGTATTCGCCTGCTTCGTTTTTAAAACTTCTTTAAAACGCAAATAACAATATATTTTAAATCTATTTACAGTATCTGGAGCTAACAACTTAACTGTTGAGTATAAAACTGATATGATGCTGTAGCATTATACAATCTCCTTCATCTAAGTTTACTCTACAATGGTAAACAAATAAATGAAAAGTCATTCCCAGTCATTCTGGCCTTCCACATTTGAAAACCTTTCCTTAAGAAAAGTGTTTGATTATAATATCTTAAATAAAGTCTAAGAAGCAAACATTTGATAAGAAGTAATTTTAGTTTCCAGTTATGGAAACATTATTTCGTGGAACTTAAAACACAAAATTCTCAAAATAGATTTTCTGGTGACACAGAATAACAATAAGCTTGTTCTAGAAGATCGCAACAGATTCAGACATGTTGTGAAGCACACTTTAAAAATAAATTAGAACAAGGCGGCGATAAGGGACTAGTTCTGTATCATGTTTGGGTTTGTTATATTGTACATGATTAATATTCCCACATAATAGTTTGTTTTATAGGCCATATATTGACTGGTTATATATGCGATGAAAATAATACATACACAATTTATGCTACACAACTTCCAAAATACTCCATCTTCCATTATCAAAACAGTTTGTTTTTGTTTGTTTGTTTTTTTAATTATGCACAAACCTACACAAGGGCTATCTGTGCTCTGCCCACCACGGGTATCGAAACCCGGTTTCTAGCGTTGTAAGTCCGCAGACATACCGCTGTGCCACTGGGGGGCTATCAAAACAGAAAGAGAATGGAAAATAAAGTCAATTTTACAAACAATAAAATAACCATTTCCAGGTATAATTTGTAAGATAAAGAAATCGTTCTTGTAATCCAGTCTCTGGTCTTGCACGATTGTGAACACCAATTCTTAGAAATATACTCGCTAGATTACACGGTTTATGAATTTGTTTATTAAACAACATGCTCTCATAGGGTTAATTTTCTTGAAAGGGACTAGTTTTTCAAAGCTAACGGTATTGCACTTTCCATCCAACGTATAAAGTAACAGGTTGTAAGTAAACCATCGTTCTTGCCAAGTTACATCTTGTACAGAAGTGCGTTTAGATTAGCTGTTTATAAGTCTAAGAGTAGTATGTGTAAAACGCGAAACAATTCTTGTTCTTAAAACTATAGATAAATATTATCCTAAGTTAAGTTAAAATATTTCAATTTTTGCCTCAAAATAAGATAAGTAATTATTCAATTAGTTCAACAATAATACTGTAAAAAATAACACGACATTAATTTTTTGTATTTTACTTTCCTCTATTTACAATAGCTTCCATAGTGTATGTAGTCTCAATTATCTCTCAAGGTTTTATTTTTTATTTTTTACTTTAAACCGGTTTCCTGTGTTCGGAAATTGTCTGCCAGTAACAATGTGCATCGTGTTCTCAATAGCAGTTTGACTGCTTTTTTAAATGACTTACTTTATTCAAATGACAAAAGAAATCCTTGTTTGTTTTCGGATATTCACGCAAAGCTGCTTATAAGCTAATTGCACAAGCCGTCCCTAGTTTCGAAACTGATAAATTAGAGGAAGGCAGCTAGTCAACAGAATATATCGCCAACACTTGTGCTACTCTTGTTTGACTGAAACAAAATAAAGCAGTCTACGGCCACAGAGTGTGGAAGGTTAATTTTTTGATTCGGTAATGGGGCGCGAACACATAACCCACAAACCAACGGTTCGTTACGCTAACAACTGGCCTCGCTCGGCCAAGCTACAAAAGAATAAATATACGTCCAATGCAATAATGAGTCGTTTTTTTTTCAGCGTTAAAAGCAAAAATACAATGAAGTACAAAACGTAAAACACTATTTTTAATAAATCGTTTATAATTATAATTACGAAGAATTGTTATATCTTATAATAAATGATATTATTTTTTATAGTGATATCTTATAAATATGTAACACAGATTTAAATAGTATCACCATTAATAACACCTTCTGTTAAAAAACGGAGCTAATGTACAGAATTAAACTATGGTAATCTAAACATAATAACAACTAAAATTATGTGTAGATTTAAACTACTTGCACTAGTTTTGTTGTGTGTAAAAATATACACTATCTTATTTGTTCCTATACCTTTCCAGTTGTAATTCAGTTCAAAAAACATCCATATTTTAGCATTGCTAGTTTGCCTTTATGGCAAAGCTATTAAACTGTCTGTAATTTTGAACTATTGACCACCAGGAAGAAAGCCAGTCAGCAGCACCCTACCACCCAATAATGGATTGACTGTTACTCTTAAAACGCACTCATAGCTTAAAGTGCGGGAATATTTTGTGGTATTACAAGAATCCAAACCCAACTTTCTAGCTCCGAAATCTAGAGTATCGTTATCTTAATAACCTCGGTAGATATCAAGTTAAAAATTATATTTTCCACTTAGTTTTAAAAATAATGTGAACTTATTTTCATCTTTGGAAATGCTTTAGTTACTTCAGAGATTTGAAAATATTAAAATGTAGTTTTTTTTTATTTTGTAACATAAACTATGAACACCAATAGTTTGGGGTATTCGGATACTCTATGTTTGCCACAAAGTCATATCTACCCGAAATACAACAGGGTTCTGAAATGTTATACAAAAGATAATTTTGAACACTGACACCAAAGAAAAAACCAATAAACAATATGAAAGAAACAAAATCGTCTTTATTCATTCAATGAACACTGCTGACCGGTTTCTACACTCGGTATTGAGTCCACCTGTCAATGTTGGTAGCACGTCTGTAGCAAAATTTAAAGCCAGACGAAAGCCCAGTGAAGCATTCCACAAACCTATATTACTTATTTCAACGATCACTGCCATGATACATTTCAATGAAAACAAAGCATGCTAACTAGCACAAGTCTCTTTACATCCCATTGAAATGTTTATTATCTCGTCTATTTTACCAAGCTAAATTATTATTGAAATTTTACAACATCTCAACATTAAATTTTCAAGGATATCAACAACAATATTTAGAACATCTGCATGAACATTTAACAAAAGAAATATACAAAATGTTTAAATAATCATATATACATTTCCTAGTATTTGAATTATGATTTACTTTAAATTGTAAAAACTGCAAATTACTTGTCAGCGATTAATCCATCACTTTAATTCATGCTCTGTTTAGGTCACGCAAAATGTGATTAAGAATATTTAGAGCTTTATATTTGTACAATCTATATGTTGTCATTAGAGATACAAAGATAACGGTGTAATTTGTAGATTTGTGTGCGTATCGTACTGTTGAAACAATCGTTGTAGACGTGTCGTCCTTTTACACTGGACTGATTATTGAAAATGTCAGAGAAGAGTGTTGTGCTATGGATATGATAACCTTATAGTGGATCATTTTGCGATGGAAACTACGCTGCAGGGCTGGAGTCAAGATGTACGGCCGTCAGACAGATCATGACCAGGTGTGGCGACATGGACTGTGGCAACATGGCGAAGCACCAAAATTGTTTTAGTATAACGTATTTTCTGTACAAAGTATTTCGAGAATTGTGGTGTTTTTTTTCTCTCTTTTTTTTTTTCTAAGTCACACCATAAGTTAGTTTTTACGTTTCGTTGAAAGTTGAGTTCCCATTTCGCGCTGGTGTGAGTAACTAACGTTTCTCAAACTCACGTAAATTATGAATTGTAACACTTAAAGATAACTTTACTATAATTGACTAAGATCTATGTTTTCCTAGTTTAAGTAAAAAAGCAAAGTGTTTTTATTCTTTGTCATGGGTTAATTGTGTATCAAGGAAAATGGTGTCTATAGTGAACAGAATGGTGCTTGGAGGAAAGAAATCGTTGCTAAATCACTTTAAAAAGAAATTACATGTTTACCTTTATACGCTATTATATGTAAGGTGTCTTTGACACGATATTCAAGAAGAGCTAACAAGTTATCCGTATCGATATTCAAGTTTAATATACATTATTGGTTTAATGAATCGTTGGAATCATGTAAAAAGAACCTGAATGGATCCCTTGGTGATAAGAATTTCAAAATTGACGATCGTATATAGACCTCTGTATAAGTTATTTAATGTTTGATAGGTATTACTGACATATTTATGCGTTACATAATAATGCATTTCTAACTTTTAGTTCATACAGTGATTGTTTCTTTTTTATAGAATTATTACATACCTTAGAATTACAAATTATACACATTGTTACATAATTCTTAGAAATCTTAAGATTTTAATTGATGTAAATCATTTTTTATAATATGAGTAATCGGAAGGATTTCTTTTTTTTAATTGAATGTCAGATACCACGTAAGCTTGATTGTAAAACTATCTTAGTGTACAAGAATATTGTTTAGAAACAAACACTGAAATCATCTTATGTGTTTGAATTATAGCAATAGATAAAGTTATTGATAAGTTTCAGATAGAAGAGAGATTGAAGACAGAGGAAGAGTTACGACAACATTTTCTTTGTACACTTATTAAAATGTTGATAATTGTGAACGACCCCTAAGAAAAAAAACACATTTTTTCGAGTATTTATTAATTCATTTCACAAAAGTGTATCATTTTTGTTTTGTTTTTGTTACCGTTATCAAATAAGTACTGATAAATCTACTTTACGTTATATATTTCAGTTACCTTTACTTAAATAACTATTTATAGTTAAGGAAAAATTCTTTATAAATATCTTTATTAATACTAATATCTATGTGACAAGCTTTATTTCATTTTTACTGTATTTGTTCAAAGACTGGTATTGAAATTTAAAGGCATTGACTTTTAACTCTACTGTTGTACTAGTTTTATAATTTAAAAGTAATGTTAAAAAAGAAGAACGTTTGAACGTTTTGTAATTTTGGAGACTGAATTTTATTCAATTTAGTAATGCTAATCGAAAACATTTTATGAAAAAATATATTCATACATTCTCACACACTCTACAACAACCGCATTTATCCCAAGTCGTTTGACCACCTCGACAGAATAAAGGTTCTTGAGGGCATAAGATTATTGTGCAGATTTTACAATCATTCCGAAACGGTGGTAGACATTCAATCGTCCATCTAAACAAAAAATCGCTGATTTAACAACAGATTGTTAAAATAAACAACCTATTGCTAGAATTTGTTGCTCCTTAAAAATAACATTATATTTTAAGGAAGGTTTAAATATTCAACCTAGTTATAGAATACAGTAGTTATAATAAATTATTTTATTTCCTGTATTTTTATATTTGAAATAGTAGTGTTGCAATTTTACAATTACCACCACGAACTTATAATAGACAGTCTAAGGGCTCTGACTGATTTACAATAGTAATGAATCAATTTTTTTAATTACCTTTATGTATGTACATATTTCATCCTAAATAATGGGATGAAATAACTTTTTAAAGCAAAATAAACTATTTAAAATGTATACGATACTCTGTTTTTGAAATCACTATAAAAAGTCTTGTTTTGAAACTAAAGTCACAGGATGGAAAACATTCATATTTGAAAAAAAATTTAATGTTATTAATCACACAATTATTCTGGTGTTCAAAGTAACATAAAAACCCAGATCTACTTACAGAGTCATTGTCATAGAGAAAGCCAAGAAAAAGACGAATCCCCAATACTTCATTTTGTGGCTTGAAATTGCTTTAGGAATTTCTGTCAGAAGAATAGTTTGGTAAAAATATGTAGAAAATTAAGAAAATTACAATTATATATATATATATATATATATGTTACTTTTTTTCTAACAAATAATGAAAATGCAAGTATTTACGAGTGTGTAGATGGATGGTATGATGAATATATATAAAGCACAAAAATCTGTGCCAATCTGTTTGTACTTTATTTAACTCTCCTTTGTCACTACGTCTCAACCAAGCTTTGTGGGATACGTGTTTGGAACAATGGGCATGTTATTGGGGGATTAACAAAACCACTTCTCCCCCATTATTGCTGTTATTGAGCATTTATTACCTTTCATGTAAGTTAACGTTAACCACATTGATAGATGGCGCCATGTCCTTACACCGAAAAAAACTATTAATATAGTTAACGTTAACTCACGTCAAAGGTAATAAATGCTCAATAACAGCAATAATGGAGGTTGGGGCTGTGAACCTTCAACTAATATGCCCCACCGTTCCAAACTCTCATCCCCTAAAGTTTGGTTGAGATTGTTCCTGTGACGTAGAAGTAGTACATAAAGGACAAACAGACAGACACAAATTATTGTGTTTTATATATGTATATATATATATATATATACATCGTAAATTGGCCATTCTTTTTCGACTAATTTATCAGACTTATTAACGTAATAGAAAATATAAATTTTAACATTGCTGAAAGCATGTACAAGAAAATTATTTTTTTGATTCCGAAATCAAAAGAATGAGTCAAATGATGTGATCTGTAGATGTAATGAATTCTATGTCTGTCCTATATAGTGTAGCCTGCAATGACCGCAGGTTAATAAGTAGATGATATTAAAATGTTTATCGATAAGTAGAGCTGCTCATCCGCTGCCGTACAGCAGGTTAATCACCTCTTATTTTCGCATGTAATTATTTTATATTCAAAAGTAGCTTTAAGTTTTCCAGAAAAACAGGCCTAGATAGGCTTAAACTTGTAGTTCTCAAAGCAACAGAATTACAAAACTAAATTAAGATTAGAGAGCAAAAAACTAGCATCTCCACATCGACATACATGATAATAGTAACGATTAAAATATAATTATAAATATTGAAATGTAATCAAAATACTCAAAGACAAAGCATACAGGAACAAGTATAAAATTTAGACATCTATAGTTTCATGAGTAATGTACAACTGCGTGGTAGCACTAAAAAGGCGTTTGTGGATAGTCGGTCTCATCAAGTAAACAACAACGCCAGTAAAGATCTGCTGTACAATTATTGAAAACAAAATTCGGGTTATTTGAGGAACAGATTCAGATGCTTTATACCATAATGTCTTCAGCTTAACGTACATTTACTGTCTGCAGCTAACTATGGGAAGGTAGTTAGTTTCCCAGTAATAAAATTAAAGAAAAAATAAACAACATTACCACGTGTAAGCCTAAAGATTTAATGGTACAATTAGCAGACAAATAAGATATGAGATACGAAAAGAAAATAATATAAATAAAAACATAAAAAGGATTATATTCGTCAACCATAGATAATCGAAAACAACCCATCCTTCTCCCTTGAATACGAAGTGAACAGAAATATGACAAATTAAATGGCACTATGTAACTAATCATAGGAAGAAAAATTCAAACTATAAATTTAGGAAAAGTTTTAGCAAGTATGGACAGACTGAAATATTCTTCAGTCGCTTAAAGCTTGGCCTTCGTTTTCTATTTTACTTGCATTAGAAAGTGAAATAAATAAATCAACTAAAAAAAAAAAGACAAGGAAAGAAAGAGGTCATACCTGTACTTCAGACTATAGAACTAAAAGAATTAACTGAAACAGGAACGCTTAACTGAGAGATTGTCACGTGATAACATATCGAAAGCGTCCTTTACCCTGAACATGACCAATGACAGTTAAGAGATATCCGAATATAGAAAGCCCCTGACTTTTGTTTAAGGTGAACAAAGGTCAACATGTTTAATAAGGGGAAAGCACTGTCCTTGCAGGTGAAAATCATATCTTTTAAAAGTGAATTTTAGCCGTATTTATCTAGTGCGATTATATATTTAATGAAAGTAATCTATACATTTTCCTCATAGTTGCAAAGCTATAACCATTAATTTGACATGGAGTAACAAAAAAAAGTTAAGACTCATTACATACTAGTAAAATATATTTTCAGATGTAAAATAATTACATCTTTAATCACGGTATTACACTATTAGCAGAAGGAATACCGTTTGCCAGTTCGAAATTAAAGGCGGTTTTGCCGCGTGTGACTTTTCTAATCAAATAAACTCTTGACATTTAAACAGTTTGTGCATTTATGTGAACTGACATTAGCAAAGAATAGTATACGATTATATTCTGTTTTAAGTAAACAAATGATGAGTTCCTCATCTTCCGGATAAGTAAAGTATTGTCGTTTTTCACTACAGCTATTTAATGTTATAGTACAACGTTTTTAGGGAGCTTAAAATAAAATAAAAAGTAAGCAATGCAAGTGTAACAGCACGATCTCATGTTAATGTTTTACCATACGTCATGGTAAACATTTATTGTACTTTCAGATAATAAGATAGATGATTATCGGACGTGGTAAATTACACTCTTGCTGCTGTTGTTGTTTTCTTAATGCAAGGATACACAATACGCTATCTTGCACTCTAGCTACCAGAGGGAATCGAGCCTCGTATTTTAGCTTTGAAAGCAAGTAAACTTACCGCTATCCCACCAGGTGACTACACTTTTGCACAACGCAAATACGGAAGCTAAGAAATATTCTGTAAACGCTGAAAAACTAGTTTGTTTGACAAAGTGTAAAAAAATAATAATTTTCTTTATACGTCTATAACAAAAACCACCAAACTTACTCGCCCTTTCAGCCGTGGGGGCGTTATAAAGTGGCGGTCAATTCCACTATTCGTTGATAAAAAAGTACCCCAAGAGTTGGCGTTGGGTGGTGATGACCAGCTGCCTTCCCCTCTAGTCTTACATTGCCAAATTAGGGCCAGCTAGCGTAGATAGCTCTCGTGTAACTTTGCGCAAAATTCAAAAACTAAATTTATAACAAGAAACACTCGTATTAAAACGATGTGCAAACCTTCATAATTCTGTGTAGTACTTCAAAAAGTAAGCGTAAACAATAATTATGTTCTTTGAAACGGACACGCTAAAGTTTAGCTTTGTATTGTTTTGGAAAGAGAGCTATTACTTCAATAAAGCATAGATTACTTACCGGTTTGGATGACAACACATGTGTTGATATTTGCATTTGTCTTTCTGATAACAGTTACTGAGAACTTGACAGATGTCCAGTTTCCCGGAATGACCCCTTTTTGTCAGACATTGCACCTTGTTCCCGTATATCTCATTATCACTGAGCTTAGAAATCACTTCAGTCATTTCTAACTGACTTAGCAGATTGTAATCCCTTTTATTAGAGACTAACCAAGAAGCCGGCCACTTTCTTACGCTTACTTGATTTCAAACTATTGACTTAATGAGTGACAATAGGAAGAAAGCATTAAGTGGTATTGGATGAGAACAAAACTAGAATAATATTAATTAGCATAAAACAACAGATAATAAAATAATTATCTTTGTTTGTTTTTTAATTGAGCACAAAGCCACACAATGTACTGTCTGTTCTCTGCCTACCACGGGTATCGAAACCCAGTTTCTAGCGTTGTAAGTCCGCAGACATACTGTTGTGCTACTAAGGGGCCAGATAATAAATAAAATAGAAACAAAACGTAAGTATAAAAAACATTAACTAGAAAATTTCTAAACAACATAAAATTCAAAAATCTTACTTCGAAGCTTGAAGAATTCATATAATTTAACTTAAGGTGGAAATTTCAGAGGTTCTATGTTACTTTCTTTAATTAAATATTTTAGTACTCGTTTATCCCATTGTCTTTTGTGTGCGTGTATGTGTGTATCTATACTAATTAATGTGAGATTATATACTAAACATTCAGGTACATTGAAGGATCTAGCGTTTTCTGTTTGTTTTCTTTTGTTTTGAGGTTAAGCACAAAGCTACACAATGGGCTATCTGTGCTCTGCCCACCACGGGTATCGAAACTCGGTTTATAGCGTTGTAAGTCCGCAGACATACCGCTGTGCCACTGGGGGGACAGCATTTTCTGTAATTTGATATTTGTGGATGATTTGTTGCTTCTTCATCGTTATACGAGCATGTATTATAATTTTAAACTTTATAACATACCGGATACATATTCGATATTGAATGTATTCAATTCAAACCTTAAATTCAAAGGTTCAAGTACGTGTTTACTAATAATGGGATAGATTTGACATGATTTTTTTTCGCAATAACAGCTTTTTACAAGGGAGTGGGTATGAAAATAAATTATATAATTCAGTTTATCACTAAGCTGTAAACGATAAAAGTGTTTTACAGGCAGATCATTTCTTTAAGAAGTAAATGATAACTGGAGTAACTGGATGATAATTCTTAACTTAGATAAAATGGAAAACTATTTACAATTAAAGGGGAAGAAATAGGCACCAAAATATCAAAATAGAAATATTTGGAAGAAAATCGTAAAAGGCTGTTTGCAAAGATCATTTGAGAGGAAACCAAAAAAAAACACATCTGCATTATATGGAATGCTGTTTGAAATATGGGAGTAAAATAAAGCATATCATCACTGTGAGAAATATTGGAGAGGAATTGGAGTTATGGAAATATAACACACAACAATTGGTATGTTGTGTACGCCTTTAACAAGCTGGCGAAACATGATTACAATTATACTATTTTAAAATCTCTTGAATATACTCGATCTATAGGTTTCAAATAATTTGCATCATTAACTTTCTAACATTAATGACTCGATACTTTCAGATAACTACTGTTTTGACACTACAAACACTAATGCAAAAGTTATCATCATTATATATATATGTGTGTGTATAAATCTCCTAAATTTGTCTACGAAGGTTGAAAAAGCTAGTTCGTTTGAAAAAGTATAAAACATTACTAGTATTATACATCTTTAATAAGAAAGTATTCAGTGTTTTGCAATCATATTAAAACGATCTTCTCTATAGAATTTAAAAGCTTAAGCACAGCAGTATAAATAATAATTATGCCACGTGAAATCGGGATGATAAAGTAAGATAGACTACAAAACATGAATGGTAACTGGAAAAACTATTAGTATGACCTTTTCTCTAAGAATAACGTACCATTGCAGATATATTTGGTAATGTTGTGAAACTATCACAGACACACTCGTGTGATATAATTATATATTATAAATGTTAACTATCCTGTTATTCTATGTAACATCATGAAGCAGACAATAATATAAAAGTAGAAACTTGTATTCTTGAAAGTCTTATTTTATTACTTAATTAGTCCAACGTTTAATACAATATTAATGTTCATTAATATAAATACCGAGTGACTTAATTTTATACAGTACCATTTCAGGTGTGAATAAATTTTATTAAGAAACTGGAATATGTGTAGATATTTCTGTGTTACTAAATAGGTTGTCCACTGTAAGAAATAGTTATCATTAAGAAAGATGTTTATATATAGTATCTACTGTCTGTGAATCAAAAAGTGAAAATAATCATACTTGTAGTTTGGCAAAAGTAAGAGTACCGTTTGGAATTACTTATTATAATTTAATATATAGTAAATGTATATTACATTAAATATTGCATATTTGAAATACAACCAGATAACAAGAAACGCTAGAATCAAACTTTATCATCACCAAGAAGAGTGTTTTTGACTAGATTATGTTTCTGGTTTCAACTTTCTTGATGGAAGAATTTTAATGTTTATAGATTAACATTTATCAACCTTTTTCAATCGACTAACGTTACAATTTGAAAAATCACTCACGAGTAAAGCAATGTATCAGTTAAAATTATATTAATATATAATGTCTACACTTATGCAACTTCGTGTAGAAGAAAATTAAATATTTCCTGACTGTCTTCGAATCATATCCATAAATCGTCTACAAGATAAACTTATATCAACGTAAAGGGACAAATTATAACCAAAATTTAATTTTAAGGTCTTCTGATGTGTGCCAAATGGCTCAAATAGTACACACACAACGACAAAAACACACGTCACTATTCATATGTACATATGTACACACAACGACACTAGCACACGTCACTATTCATATCTACATATGTACATTAATATTTGAAACCGCCGATACTTGGTAAAACTCCATATTTACAAAATTTAGGAAAACGAAGACAATTGTACATTTCATAAATATTTTTTTATTACGACTATGGCCAGTACTGGAAAACCCATGATCACAATGAAGGAAGTATTTGTGAAACGTATAATTGTCTTTGTTTTCCTCAATTACGTGTTTAAGTTTAGTTTTAAGTTTTGTTTTTTGTAAATATAGGTGACAGCTTTATAATGAATCATAATACTTTCTGCAGTTGTTGAACTGGCTCCTTTACCCGGTAATCACAGAATTAAAGAATGGTCAAGAATGAGCCTAACACAACTGAGTGGATCATTTTAAAATATTAAACTTACTGCAGCCACCGGATGGCTTAATTAGTTGGAATGAAGCTGCAATTCGAAAAATTAGTATATTTTAAAATTTATCTAAAACCCCAGTAGGAAATATATTAATTAAAGAAAACTGAATATTTAGTCTGCCATCTGTCTGGGTTTTATTTATTTTTGGTATTATAATAGATATTTGTAATTTTAATGCTTGAAAAATTTACGTTTACGAGGACAAATATGATCAGCGGTGACAGACCTCAACATAAACATATGACACATATTTACAAAGTAGTTGTAAACTTATATACGTGTGTATTCTAATCATCCAAAACAGAGAACGGTTTTTGTGATTTTAAATAGAATTATCATAGAAAAGTCAGTAATAAAACAACGGAAGAATAGACAAAAATAAGACAACTAGGAAGAATGTCTGAGTTAAAACATAAAATAGCTGACCAGTTTTATTTCTGTATGTTGTACTGTGGCATATAGCCTTTAGAGTTATATGTGAACATATAATAAAACCCAGAATTGTTCATCCTTGAGAATTATTTGTCTATGTAATAAAAAATCCTGGCAAGCAAGTCCCATATTGTTTCCCTAGTCAAAATAAGAAGTTGGTGATTCAAAATGTTTCTGACTTCAATTAACCAAATAATTAAACGTCATTACAGTTTGAGGAAAACGACTTACAAGCAATTATACATAAAGCAAGGGAAACCCAACGCATCCAGAATACGGTAATAGTAATATGAACGGAAACTGATTCCACAAAAAACAGGATTGTACCAGTTTTGTTATAGTCACTTGACGTGTTATGACTATAATGGAAGATTCTGCCTGCTAAGATATTCCCTGAATTACGTACCTACATTATTATAACATGTTAACATGTTAGTGCAAAAATGTAAAGAAATCAACGGTTATAGTGAATAATATTTGCATATGTCAATGAATTAATATTTCTAAGCATTATTGTTACTAGCATAAAATATGGGTGCTCCACTGTGAGGTCCACACACCTCAATATATTGATCAATCTCCTCCATTATCCTCATATGCTTCTATAGTTACTTAACAACAAACTACAATAGAACACTGGCCTGTGGAACATTTGGAATTCTTAATCAAGATGAACAAGAAGTGGGAGTACCCAAAATGCCAAATTAGAAAAGTGGAGGTATGCGTACCCCCACGTTACTCTCCACTTCGACCATTGCCTATTCTCTAATATACCCGAGTAATCTTCCAGGTGCGTTTTGGCTTCTTTCGATGGTGGTGGTGGCGGTTACGCCACTTTGATAAAATGATTTACAAATAATTTGAGACACAACGTGGTTAACATGGGATTAGAGCAATATCTGAGAAATAAAAATTTAGAAACAAAAGTATGTATACAGATCTCTGTACATGTTTAATTGCAGAATTGTATTGGATATTACTAAAGGTGTACTGATATTGTCAAAGAGCTATTGATTTTAGAGACCTATAGAAAAACTTATTTGTGCCATTAGAGTTCACTTTATACATATTTTAACACGATAGTTGTTTTGTTACAATATTATTGGTGTTACACATACAATGTTAATCCGGTTAAACTCCTAACCTAAATTTAAAGACCATTTGACGTATCTGTTTATTACATCGTAGTAAACCCAGGGAAGTAAAGCAAATGTTCCGTGTATTATGTCTTTCAAAATCCATGTACAACATTTGAACATATTAGTTGGGTAAAATATTTGCAATTTTAGTGGGAAGTGTTCGCGTCCTACTCAATTGTAAATTACATTTCGAAAATGAAACACCAAAATTAGTCTTAGCTGTATTATCAGATGCATGACGAAATATTTGAAATGTAACAATAATATGTTCTAAGGCAAACATAAATTGTCATAATATCTAATAAACTCAGTTTTTTCTTGATAACGTATAAATCCTGAATGGGGTATTTGGAAAGTGAAGGAGTTTGCTTGGAAGAATACATTTTAACAGAATATAGTTCGCAGACATATCTATGCACTGGGTTATCTAGTTTGTCAAATTATTTCAGAAATGCAACCAACATTTCAAAATTGGGATAAATCCATAGAAGTGGTAATGAAATATTAAAATTAAGGAACCTGCTATCATTACATATTTTTTTTCTGGTATTTTATTGGAATCCCTAGGATACGTTGTCTAGACACGAACCACCAGGTCATATCCTGAGAGGTTGGAAACTAGTGACTCAAGCAATTTCTTCTTTCTTAACTTATCTTTTCGGTAACTCTTTGTTTAATTTTTTCTGGGCAGCATGGTATTGTTTGGTGAACCTTACGTTGATGTTGGACACTTTCAAATACAAAAAAACGTGGGACATAAATTAAAAGTTTTCCATTCTTTCAGAAATTCAATGTGTAACAAATGCTTTTGAAATTTTATATATGCTTTTTTCAGCATTCCTATATAATTTTAATGTGTAAAATCCATAACAGTTTATAATGAAAACATTGGCAAGTAGGTGTTTCCAAAATCTGTTTAGAATTAATAATAAAACAACGAGAGAGAAAATGCACATCTGTTCCTTATATACTTCCATATTTCTTGATCAACCAACACCAATCTTGACCCATTGATACAGGATGAAACGAGGAAATCATGGTAGAAGGGAAGTTGAACCCCCATCTAACTTCCTGTCTACATTTCGGAAAAAACTAGCAATGTTGTATATCCTTCAGCATTAGAATGAACTGTTGTAAGAATTCTTGAAAACAGTATGCATTTCTTTTCATTATTAGTACCTTTATGTATTTTTATTGCACTTTCAATGATTATTATGTTAAGAAGAAAAAAATAGAAGCACAATTTCTTATCCTTTGTTACAAACGAGTTTTTATTTCATCCGTCCAATGCACCCATACTCCAGCTAGTATATGATACAGACGACAATGTAAATGGCTACACATGACAAATAAGTTAATTACAGCATCCCTTGGAAATAAAAACAAATATTATACACTTCAAACCTCGATAGTTCAGCATAGGTATTATTTGAGATAGCTATTGACATTTGATTGTTCGACGAAGGTTTCATGCCCTAAGTACAAAGATGATAGTGTTTCAAGACAGGTTAAAAAGTTCTTTAAAATATATTAGATCGGCATTTTTTGAAGTTCTATTATTTGCTCTTCAACGACTAGCATAGCTGTTTGTATTCCTTAGTCGGAGGCATAGCTACCATGCATGCTGAAGAATCCACATAATTTTTTAAAGATATATAAAATATATCTAATGTATGAGCATGAAATATAAAAGTAATGTCTTCTCATTCGTTTGTTCAAATTTTATTTCAATATATCACTAGTTATAACGACTTGCCCCTCAGACCCCCCCTCCCACTAAGGCTTTTCATGTATGCATCCACATACATTTGGTGCTGGCTATGTCACAGACAGACCTATTTAACTTCTCTAATTGAATAGTATAATTTTACCATCACTTTTTAAAGTATACCCACGAACTTAAAGTCCAGAGCTCTATTTTTATTTTTGGCAATAATAAAGTACAAATCACGTTTTTTCAGATCCATAGTCTGCCTGCTCGATATGTTTATAAAAAAAGTTTTCTCTATCTAATTTATTGCCAAATTTGAAAATACAAACAGTTTAACGATTAGAAAACTGAACCAAATTCTGTCACATTTCGGAAAAGGTAGGTAATAAAATAGTAATGTCCTGAATTTCACGTAAGCCTTTATTTGCATTTTTACACCCTTAGTTGTGCTCAGATTGAGTTTTTGGCTTCGTATTAACCAGCTTTTTTTTTAGTAAGATAAAGATTTATAAGATCGTGTACACATTTAATTACATTTAACTGGTCCCCATCTGTTTTCTAAGTATCGAGAGTATTGTGAATTAATAGACGTACGAGTGTTGTTTTTGATTACAGAAAAGTTGACATGAACCAGTAAAGTTCATTCAAAAACATGTAGTTGACTAGAATGGCAGAGGTTATACTTGCTTTAAAAGATTAAGACATCTACTAGTAATAATCATATTATGAATTAAATAGACTCAATATGTATGACAATTGTATATCATTTTTGATTCCCTTTAACACTCTTGCTATATTTATTCCTATAAATCGCTAGACAATTATAATTATTCCATTTCTTGAGTTTTGAATACTCCTAATATGACAAAGAAATATAAAATGCAGACTTTATACACACATTATGAAAATTCATACTGAGACTACACAAGGTTGAGTTGAGGTTGTAACAATTTCAAGACAATAAAACTTTTGCAGGCCTGTGTAATGGTTTTGAAAAATAAATCCACTTACTAGAGAATGTTACCAGAAAATGTTAGAATTTTTATGAAGGAAATGAAAGCTGCATCATCTATCTAAAGATAAATATATCCCTAAAATACGAATTCAAACCAAACATATCTTTCTGTTTCTATATGTGTAACTACATTATTTATTAGAAAATGGTATATTTCTTATGAATGAAATGACAGGTACTCCACCTATTGACAGATAAAGAAATATCTAAAATACATAACTAGAAAAGCATATCATTCTGTGTCTATATCATAATTCTATTTTTAGATTACATTGGAGGCCAGTGAAGATGAAATGGTTCCTCCTGGACGGTAAAAGTACCCCGGAGCACTGGACCAACGTTAAGGGGACATTTCTAGAACCCACGCTTTTCAACTTCACCCCGGGTTACTGTATGTGCATACAATCGTAACCCCATGCCAGGGTCAGAGGATTAATAGGGAGGAAATCATACGGATCCTAGACAATGAAGTATGGCCCCACTGAATATTTGAAGGTAAGAAGTCCACTATATAATGTATCGTTTTGATAATTAATATACTGGTGTTATTAAACTCAGAAATCAATAACATGGGCACAGGTCTGTCAGTTATGTAACAGTTTCAACTGCTTGATATCTTTAATATTAATTTAAGTAATTCTTTATTTATCAGTTTATTTTTAGCAAAATTGTTTTGCCAGATATCGTGTTTGTGTGATGAAATGACCCAAAATGTAGTTATAAACGAACATTTTGTGCTTCCATCTAGCGACCAAAAATTAATTTATTATGAAATATGTAAATAATATATATTTAAACTGAACTTGCTGCTAAGTAGTATTTTTTATATTATTTCTCAAAAATTATGTGTAGTAGAAAAAAGAATCATATTGCTATTATATATTAATTAAGCTAGTATTTCCTCTTTGAGAAAAAAATGTTTTTAATTACTGCTTTCAAAAGATATACAGTGCAGAAAACTTAATTATATGCCCTTATCTTACTAGGGAAACAAAATTTCAGAGATTGTGAATACCAATTTTATTTTTAAATAACGAATTTTAAGTAAGTTTAATTTTCATAACTACTTATTTGTGTTGAAAATATGAAGCTAATAAAACCTAAGTTAATGTAATCTAGAGGAAGGGATATATGTGTGTCTAGCATTAATGACTGTAAACAAACCTTGAAAAGTATGGTAAACAAAAATCAACAATTATAATATTAATACTTAAAATGGAAAAGCGAGTGAGAAAACTAGAGCATTAACTGTACATTATCGTGTCAAATTTATTGCATTAAAGTCACAAGTTTCATGTTTATACTTTTGGATAATCTAAACAATTAAACACTTTGGAGTGTTTGTTCTGCTTTACTTTGAAAACTTTCTAAGTATTTTATTGTAGTTATTAATCTAAGACACACTTCTTCCACATATTATCTATCATTTTTGCTAAAGAAAACTTTAGCAACCCACTTTGAATATACAAAGTTGGGGATGATACAACTGTATTTCACTGGTCTTTCTAACTATATTAACATCACTGTTTATTGAGGTCACACATTTTATACGGGATATTTTTACTCAAATGTCTGTCTACAAAATATATAAATTTGAACTTTCCTCTAAGTTTTTTCATGGATGATGTCAGAGATGTTGCAACAGTTTCATTCCAATCCAACTTGAATGAAAGAAGGAGATATTTATTATTTTGGCATTATTCAACACTGAATTCTTGTGAAGCAAGGACTATTTGGAAACTGTGATTTAATCCAAAACGGTATTAGAATTCAAGTAAAAATCAAATCTTAATCTCCACTGGTTGGTTCTGTTGTTGGAATTATTATTTAAAATTATATGATTATGCCTTTAAACAGTTGACAATGAGGGGACCACTTGTAACCTATGGATAGCTATTGAGTTAGATTAAGAAGTGGAACCCATGTGCATGTATATATTGTTATTTTGGTACTTTACATAGAGCAAAAAGATGCATTAACTTTAATAATTTTAAATCTTTTAGGTATAGCTTTGTTTATAGGTATAATATTCTTAACAGATATAACATTGTATATAAGTTTAATATACAGTATATATATATCAAAATTACTTATATGTATATAATTGATTATGGATATAACATTGTTTATAGATATATCATGTTTAAGGGTATAATATTGTTAATGCTATTTTTGTAGATTTTTTGTTTACACTTATGACTATATTTACAAAGTAAATGTGCCATTTCGTGTTATTTTTTCATAATATATGGTAGATAATATTGGATGTGGTAAATTATGCTCCTACTGTGGTTTTTGGTTTCACAGTGCAAAGCAACAAAATGAGCTATCTTCATTCTGTTCACCCGAGGCCCGGCATGACCAGGTGGTTAGGGCACTTGACTCGCAATCTAAGGGTCGCGGGTTCGAGTTCCTGTCACACCAAACATGCTCGCCCTTTCAGTCGTGGGGGCGTTATAATGTGACGGTCAATCCCACTATTCGTTGGTAAAAGAGTAGCCCAAGAGTTGGCGGTGGGTGGTGATGACTAGCTGCCTTCCCTCTAGTCTTACACTGCTAACTTAGGGATGACTAGCACAGATAGCCCTCGTGTAGCTTTGCGCGAAATTCAAAACAAACAAACAAACTGTTCACCCGTGTTTTAGCATTGTAATTCTGTAGAAATAGTGCTCACCGACCCCATGTCTACATTTCTGCACAACCCAAATACAAATCTCCAAAATTTGTCTACGAAGGTTGAAAAAGTTAGTTCGTGTGAAAAAGTATAAAACATTATTAGTATTATACGTCTTTAATAAGAAAGTATTCAGTGTTTTGCAATCATATTAAAACGACCTTCTCTATAGAACTTAAAAGCTTAAGCACAGCAGTATAAATAATAATTATGCCACGTGAAATCGAGATGATAAAGTAAGATAGACTACAAAACATGACTAGTAACTGGAAAAACTATTAGTATGACCTTTTCTCTAAGAATAACGTACCATTGCAGATATATTTTGTAATGTTGTGAAACTATCACAGACACACTCGTGTGATATAATTATATATTATAAATGTTAACTATCCTGTTATTCTTTGAAACATCATGAAGCAGACAATAATATAAAAGTAGAAACTTGTATTCTTGAAATTCTTATTTTATTACTTAATTATTCCAACGTTTAATACAATATTAATGTTCATTAATATAAATACCGAGTGACATAATTTTATACAGTACCATTTACTGTGTGAATAAATTTTATTAAGAAACTGGAATATGTGTAGATATTTCTGTGTTACTGAATAGATTGTCCACTGTAAGAAATAGTTATCATTAAGAAAGATGTTTATATATAGTATCTACTGTCTGTGAATCAAAAGTGAAAATAATCATACTTGTAGTTTGGCAAAAGTAAGAGTACCGTTTGGAATATAGTAAACGTATATTACATTAAATATTGCATGTTTGAAATACAACCAGATAACCGGAAAAGCTAGGAATCAAACTTTATCATCACCAAGAAGAGTGTTTTTGACTATAAGATTATGTTTCTGGTTTCAACTTTCTTGATGGAAGAATTTTAATGTTTATAGATTAACATTTATCAACCTTTTTCAATCGACTAACGTTACAATTTGAAAAATCACTCACGAGTAAAGCAATGTATCAGTTAAAATTATATTAATATATAAAGTCTAAATTTATGCAATTTCGTGTAGCAGAAAATTCAATATTTCCTGACTGTCTTCGAATCTTAAACATAAATCGTCTACAAGATAAACTTATATCAACGTAAAGGGACAAATTATAAACAAAATTTAATTTTAAGGACTTCTTATGTGTGCAAAATGGCTCAAACATTTCACACACAACGACAAAAACACATGTCACTATTCATATCTACCTATGTACACACAACGACACTAGCACACGTCACTATTCATATCTACATATGTACACACAACGACACTATTCATATCTACGTATGTACACACAGATATGTATAAAACAATCAAATAAATTATCGTTATGATGGTGTAATGTGCAGTAAGATTCCCTCGCTGTTTTTGGCAACATAATGTTTTTATTCTCGTGATAGATTTTACCATTACCTTCTATACGTTTTAGTGTTTATTGTCTTTCAATTGTAATCTAAGAATGAAGTCCTGGTAATATCATTCAATAACTGGTGGGTTCATTGTTGAAAGTTGTTTGCAATATTATCAAGACGTTTTCTTTTATTATATGTTTTTGCACTGACAATCGTGTAGTAATAAATTTATGCGATTTTAGTTACAACACAACGTAGAACTTAACACCCACAAGCAGAATGGTATAACACTAGACTCTCGGTAAGATAGAGTACAACTAATGTGTTCGGACAAGACTGCTACAATGTCTTAGTTACATCTTGTTTCTTCTTTACATCTACAACAACAGAGCAGATAAATAAAACTATCAAACACAGTGACCTCCTTACCCGTTAATATAACTCATAGAAGTAGAACGTAAATGTGCTTCTTCTGTATCTGCATAATGGTCATCAAAGAAAAGTTTACCAAGGTCAATTAACCAGGAGGTACTGAAATGGTATCTAAATTTAACTGACCCTATAACCGAACTGGAATCCCAAGCTAGATGTCAACAAGTTAGTCCCACTCATTAAATATAGAATTAAGATGAAAAAAAAGAATTTTGGGTCCATATATTTATCTATAAACATGTATATGAATTAATGATCACTTACGACTAGACGGTCTTCCATACCATATTGTTTTAAACCTTAATACAAAATTGAACTTTAAAATGCAAATCTGTGATTTCATAGACAAAGTTCATTTTAGGCAGACAACCATGAATAATATCACAATAAATTGGTAGAACTTAGGCCTGAATAGTGCTTTGTATAATAGAAATAATTATCTATTTCGACTTCTAATCAATATATCTATAAATAAATTCTACAATTCTCTTAACTCTATTATTACCAATGTAGCACTGTCTCGATCACTTATCTACCACTATTTCACAATCCTCTGTTTAGCCTTGTTTGTTGAATAAGTTACAACTGATATTAAACTCGTGTTTTAAGTTATGGTAAAGGAACTTTATCCCTATGCATTTATTAAAATTAAAGTCATTTGCCAACGATATGTTAAATTTACCAATTAATCCAAATTGTTATGTAGTACCACAACTGGAAATATGAAAGAGCCTAATGGCATTAACTAACTTTACTAACTTATTAACTATGTTTATCCCATTAATGCCAATAATAAAAAAGCAAAGACTCCTGAGGCACATGACTAATAATGAATTTCCACGTCATAGGAAGTTCGAACTCTGCTTACCATATCTAGGGTAGAATTTACTGCAAGTCTCTTTCTTGATAGTCTTGGCATCTCAAGTTGATCTACAAGTTTTTATTTTCCAATATCATTAAGTATACGGGATACCCCCTTCTTATAAAGTTTAAATCCCTGATCTGTACACATCTTTATGAACTCAGTATATGAATATTTTACATTGAAAAGGGCTGTTAAACACCCTTCTCAAAAGAAATTAATTTTCTGTGGAATCTTTCTACCTACAAAATTACCCAAGCAAAGTAACAAATTTAGTTCTGATACAAGCCATTCCACCGCAGCTTTTTTTCTATTGTCTGTGGTTGCCACGTGACTTGTTGATTTGTATCTTCAAAATCTTTAGTGTAACATAATCAATCCTCATTCACTATAGTACAAGAAGAAGCAAAGATTTTATTCTAACCTATCTTCAAAAGAAGATAAACACACACAAGCTAATCTACATGTAACCATGTTAACTCTACTCTGGTTTATTCTAGCAATCTTGAAGCTGAATGTAGACAGTCTATCCCAAACCTTAAATACAGAATATTCTAATTTGAAAGCTAACTAAATACACCCAGAGCTAAGATAATATATTATTTTAGATAATTGATGCTATGACACCTAACCTTTATCTTTTCGCTATACTCACCAAAAGTTAGCTAGTCGGTATTTGGTGGAAAGACACACACACAAGAGTGAAAACAGTAACCACGCTGTTGCATAGGGTTAATATTATATTACATAGTACAAACAAAAAAACAAGAGCGGAATCCTCAATAGCCGCGGCTGTAATTAGATCTCAAATCGGTCAAGAGGTGACGGAGCTATGAGCTAAAAGTTTGTACTTGAAAACAAACTCAGAGCCATTCTATGAGCTGCTATGCCGCGGCTAAAAAAACTAATGAGTCAGCTGAACTATTTACACTAAAATACAATAACACATTTTAAATATATTTTAGCCATTAAAAATATGTATATATTTATAGATTATAATATAATGAAATTATACAGGACTGGGTTACTTTTTTTTAGGGCAAAGTAACACAATATGCCATGTAGCTTTGTCCACCAAGGGTACTCGGAACGACAAATTTTAGCCTTGCAACTTCATTTACTTTTAAGCTGGAGATCGTGGGTTCGAATCCCGATCACTAAACGTACTCTCAAGTTTAGCCGAGGGTGTATTAGAACGTGACGTTCAATTCTAACATTTCTTGGTAAAACGTATCCCAAGAGTTGGCAAATGGTGGGAGAGACTTGACTCTAGTCTATGGTTACTAAATTAGGGACAGCTAGCGCAGATAGCTCTCGAGTTTATGTGCACGAAATTCAACCCAAACTGTTTCATACATTTTAATCCTTTACATTCTTGTATATGTTACTTTTGAACTAATTATTAACATGATACTATCATGTACATATAGCTCTGTTTAAGTGTTTAGATGTAAGTTAATTTTATTAATATTCTTAGATACATATATATACATTTTTATTACTTATATGTACATATA
>NW_013671180.1:26561-28670 GCF_000517525.1 Limulus polyphemus
ATACTATCATGTACATATAGCTCTGTTTAAGTGTTTACATGTAAGTTAATTTTATCAATATTCTTAGATACATATATATATATACATTTGTATTACTTATATGTACATATATATCTACAAATTGCTCATCACTTAAAATATACACTTAGATATCCACTTAAATTCATATATAGTCACAATATAATACAGATAGAACAATAAACATATTCACATTCACTGGGTCTCATTTGTTATTACACTGTTATTTTTCTGTTGCCAAAAATCACCTTCACGGGGTCCCTATAACTCATTGTTGGCCTTACATAAGCCAACCTCACATTGCCAAAGTTTCTCTACGCTCCTGGCACAGTTGTTGGATTTCTGATATCCTCCCTTTCTTCCTTAAATAATGCTCCTGGTGCTGCATGGTGTATAAAAAGTTTCCCTACTTTATCTCTTCACAAACATTGAGTTTTGACAGATTCACTTGCAGTGTATGTAAATGGTAGTGTGCTACTGTATAATTCGAAGCCTATGATTTTTCCAAGGGTTGGGTTTCCACAACTTCTTTCAATGTAGTGAATATTGTAGATGTTTTAGCTGTTCCTTTAGGGTACCTTGAAATCATATTGGAGTTTTCAACCAATATAGTTTTCTTTTTTACAACTGTAATCAACTCTTAGGTAAACCTCTGCCTCATTCCTGTGATGGTAGTGATTTTTGCAGTTCACAGCTCGACAACAATAAGTTATCTGGCCCATTTATTCACTCTCTGAGAAGTATTATTACTTGCTCCTAGAGGGGTGCTGTTATATTATTAATCATCCTTGATAATTT
Organism: Limulus polyphemus; assembly: GCF_000517525.1. NCBI lineage: Eukaryota > Metazoa > Arthropoda > Merostomata > Xiphosura > Limulidae > Limulus > Limulus polyphemus. The sequence continues at coordinate 27,378 of NW_013671180.1, forward strand.
ATTCTTTTTCCCAGGAAATAGATACAACAGTTCCTCCTCAAATACTATGGATACTCAAATACTCAAAATAAAATGGCATTAGAAGGTGTGCATTCGCATAATATAATCAGTTTTTGTGACTCTCAAATAAGGGGAAAAGGGGAAATAGGGAGCACTAGTGATTAATGATGGCACAAAGTCAGACGATAAATTACTAGTATAGGGTGAACTTAGCAACCGTACACTATAAAATCCAACTCAAATTAGTTATTGTACAATAACAAAAACAACAAGGAGAATAAATAATTTTCAGTATCAACGAGCTTAAGCAAGATAAAAGAAAATACCAAAACCAGAGAATGTGAGCCACTTGCTACTATTTTGTCAAGCCACTGATTAAATAACGGGCAGATGCCAGAAGATTGAAAGTTAGCTAATGTTACTCCTCTTCTCAAGAGAGGTAACAAAAATTCTACTAATAACTATAGGCTTATAAGTCTTGCACTACTTGTAGGAAAAGTTTATATAGTCTGAAAGAAATACGCTTTGGAAAGTCATTTTACGAATTTTAAATTTTTTTTCGTTAGTCAGTATCGTTTCGGGAAAATCTGGTCTTACTAATCTTTTGACATTATTTGTAGAGGTTATAGCTTATGCAGATGAGGATATTGGTGTGTTTTTGGTGCATGTTTTAGAAAGCATTTCATAAGGTGTCACATGAAAGAATTTTTAAAAACGTTCTCTCTGTAGGTGTGGGAGATAGGCTGGCTTATTGGATAGAAAACTGCCTGGATGGACGAAAGCAGGGAGTTGTTATAAATGAAGTTCATTCGAGCTAGATTAATATCACAAGTCGAGTATCTCAGGGCTCAAAGTTAGGACCTTTGATCTTTTTCATTTACATCAATGACACAGGTGAAAGAATGGTTAATAAGTTATTTGTAATCTGCTGATGATATTAAAGTTTTGGGTTTTACTAGCTGTGAGGAGGAGAATACTACTTTGGAAAAGGATTTGGATTATTTGGTGGGTTGAGCGAATGAATGGTAGATAACATTTAAATGTAATAAATTCAAGGTAATATGTGCTATATAGCAGTGTGAGTTATGAATACAATTTTGAAAACAATAACTTTAACGGTGTTATGGAAAGAAAAAATGGTATTTTGGTTTATCAGTCTCTCAATGTGAGGTTCCTGGTGGTAGAGCAAATAGGTTTTTAAACTGTATCTACAGAAATATTGAAAACAAGTCTAAAGAGGTTATAAAGTCATTGCGTATGTCAATGGTTAGGCCATGTTTGGAGTACTGTATT
>NW_013671180.1:28721-44418 GCF_000517525.1 Limulus polyphemus
TTAGAAAGGTAAATTGAATTGTTGGAAAACATTCAGAGAAAGTTTACTAGAATGATTCTTGGGATGGAAAGGTTGTCATATGAGAATAGGTTAAGCTCTCTTCAAAAAATGAAGTGTTAGAGGAGATATGAGTGAGGTATTTAAGATTGTTATGAGAATTTATTGAGTTGATGCGTCATCTTTTTCGTATTTAGTAAATAGAATGATAGGACTATGCTATACATGTATAAATTTAGGCAACTAAGAATCATCCGCAGCTAAGACATGACTACAGAGTTTACACTATCTTTTTTTATATCCTTGAAGGAACGTGGGCAATAAAAAAATCTCTTTAAATGCAATAACACTTCTTGGTGTCACAAGATTCTTGTATTTTGTAAATTACAAAAATCCCCTTCTTTAAAGCTCTATGAATCATTGGTTGAGAGTTTGTGAGAGTTTTAATTATGTTAAAACATTCCTTTTCATTCCTAGTGTTGTTCATACTATTACCTAAGGATATAGGTTTCTGTGCTATGTTTGTAGTGTTTGACAGTCACACTTCCTAGTATTCTAAGGCAAGTAGTTCCTAATTTATATTTAGGTCTTTAAGGATTCTTCCCAGTATTTGTTTTGTTGTTAAGCACAAAGCTACACCCGGTTTTTAGTGTTATAAGCCTTCAGCCTTACTGCTGAAACACTGGAAGCCTTCTCCATAGCGATATTTATTAGTTGCTCGTTGTAATCGCTGTTGTTTGTTGTTTTTATTTTGAGAGGTTATTTATGCATTACTGTAAAATTATGTTTCTCTGAAAGTTAATGAGCCAGTTGATTGATGTATGATTTATCACATTCATACAGATAATGCGAATACTTTAGTTTTCTTGCTCAATAAGAGTGTTTAAGAGAAATGAACATGCATATACAAATGCCTTCTCTGTAGCAGCTTGTACATACAATGTCTCTGCTCTGATTCCACTATCATAGCAATCCACAGATAGTAGAAATGAATAATCTGATTTAAGTAATTTAACATCAGCTTATCAATCAAGGAAATTTTTTTGAAATTAGTATTAACAGTCCTCAGTCTAAATTAAACACAAATCTGCTATATCGGATGTTATCTAAAAATATTGGGCATAACCCACTGATGTTTGGATACAAAATCATAGAGTACTCTTTCTCAGTTGTTGGTTGTGGCCAGTCTCTCACTGCTTCGACCGAAGTAGAATAAGCTACATAGCCAGAAAGTTCTACTTATGTAAGTATAAGTACACTTATTCTAAGCTTATGTTTTAATCTTACTTTCTCTCTCTTCTGAAGTATCATTCAAGCACGAATATGTTATTAACATATATCAGGGATATATCCAACCATGAACCTCTTAACGTGATACCCATCATCCAGTTAAAAGTAGATGGTGTATTACACATCCACTAGTCAAAATAGATACAGTCATTTTCTAGTACTGAGAGCAATCTTATGTGTATTTTGTAGTAACATTAATCGTGCCAATATCAATACAAAATTATAAAATGCTGAAGTAGCGGAAAAAAGTAGCAGGTAAGAATGCAATAATCACAAGATTATTTAGGCCACTAGTATGTTTCGCCTTTTAATATGCTATATTTATGGTTTTCATGAACATAAAAAACACACATGTATCAGTTTGCATTTTTGAAATTCCACAGTTTTGGTGACTAAAAATGTTTTCTAGGTGTAATATAATAAGTCGTTACACCTTATTTCATCCATTAGAATAAAGTTGTTACTAACAATGGAAACTGTATAGGTGCGCGTTTGTTAGAGTTGATAAATCTACTACATATTATCCTACATGTTAGTGTAGAACATAGACAATACTTGGATAAGTTAATATGAGATGAGGCTTATCTCCCTCGAATATCTATATGAGAAATTACGACTAACGAAGGTTATGCGCACTTGTACTTTTTTTATGAATTGCATGGAAATATTATTACTATTGCACCCATCTTTGTCTGTTGTAGAAGCACTTACAATCTGTTCAAAAGCCAGCTAAAAAATACAAGTTGGCCATGTTACCTGTTGGAGTTCATTATACATCAATAATACAGACTGAGTTATAATGCTACATTTTAGTGCTGTGGCCAGGATTTATTTTACAGAATTTATGTTTTTGATCCTCTTGACATTCTAGTCACTGTGAAATTTCTAAACCGTAATTATCACGAAAGGACATTTTCTGAGAACATGTAGAACCTAAGGTGCTTGTTTCAGGCCACAGATTAGAATCTAACGATATTATTCTAGGGCATTAAGGGTGTTGGCTTTTTAACTTAAACTAGGAAGTTGTGCATCAACATGCAGAGAAATGGATTTTTTCTGTTATATAAATGGCAGGATTGTAGTGTTCTGTAATGTAGCTGTACACTGTCTACATTCATTCATTAAGGCTAAAACGCATTTTGTGTAGATGCAGGAATGTGAATAGTCATTCCAATCTTTGAAACATGCTCTGGAGCACGTAACTGCATATACGAGCTCTACAATTACAGTTACTGAATGCTGACACCGAATGACTAAGACGAAACTGATTGCTGTTGTAGTGTTTGTTAAACATTGCTTTCACAACATATAGAGTATGAAGCTTGCCATTGAAATAGACCATATCATGGATATGACTGATGAAGTTCGAGCATTCAGAATGTTTGATTGCATGTTGGACAATAATGCTGCCAGCATAGAATTATCATGCAAGCTGGAGAGGGGTTATATATTTGTGAAATGTCTAATTGTTACACTCTGTACAGTGGTCAAAACCATTGTACTATCAGTGATCACCCTAAAAACTTAATATAATTTTATAGATGTTTCTGAGTTTTTGTTTTTGTTTTTGTTAGTATTCACTTTTATACGTATTATGATTTCAAATTCAATATTGAGTTGTGCAGTTTCATTTAATTCATCGCGAATAAGTTTCACTTGCGACAATTTTCGTTATATTTAAGTTGTTGTTTTTTAAACTTCATTTAATTTCCCGAGTAATGCTATATTGTATTGGTACTTTGCTTACTTCATATGGTTAGCAGATTACTTCACTTTGTGTTTTGTGCTTTTATTACCACTTTTCTCTGTGATTTTGAAACCTACCTTCAGATTAAGAAACAAACTGCAACTATCTAAGTTTGCGCTAAATGAGCTGTATTCAAGTATACATGAGGTGACTGTACAGCCATCTACATTCAGAAGACTAAACGAAATCTTCCCGTGCGCGACACACATCGGATGTCTCGACAAAAACCAGATCTCCACTATCATCAGCTATTCGTAATCGTAAAAACACTATAAGTTGGTATAATATCAAAACTATATTTCCAAGCAAATATAATATAGCATAAAGTAAACACTGCTAATCAACAAATAAAGACCTACTCTTTAATTACACTGCCAGCTCTTATCAATTAAAACTGTTTTAATTGTTCAGCTTCCTTCATTTACCTGTAACTTTCACTCACTTCTTTCTTATTTTCATATGTGCATATATACAATAAATTCATTATTTGCAACACAATTGTATTCACAGAAAACCGCTGAAGATGGAATACGTATAATCCGAAACGTCCGAAATAAAATGTATATTTCACTATTGTCTTGAGATTCTTGTTAAATAATACAAGGGATATATAAAAACTATGATAATGTCTATTATATAAATTCATTTTAAAGTGCGTGTTTCTTCTGGTTATTAACGGAAAATTCTTTACGTAGGAGCTAAATAAAAATAACCTAGAATACAGTTATAAAATTATCTTTAAATACTTTCGAAATAACTTGTAAACGAAGGTCTGGTGATATGCTGAAGTCGACCATTTTTCAATGGTTGGTTGCGAGTCCACTTAAAAGTTGTCAGATAACAGTTGCATCAATGGTATTTATATGATTTTTGATTTTATAGCGTCAAATTACTTTTTTGGTAATATAAATTTTGTAAGTTTAAATAATAAAATACATTTTGGTTTAAGATTATCATAGTCTTTAAGAAGATTGAGTTGCTTTTTCTCAGCAGAAGCAATGAATATTTCATTGTTTTGGGTCCATATTTGATAGTATTATTGTTTTTCTAACAAACACAAAGAATAATATGAAATGATGAATTTTTCTCAGAAATTCCATTAATAATCACTAGATGGCGACGCAAACTCGTGTTTATGTTTCTTAGTGGTATGGTTTTGTTTGTTTGAAGTTAACCACAAATCAACACAAAGGGCTATCTGTGCTCTGTCCACTACTGGTATCGAAATACGGATTCTAGCATTGTAAGTTCGCAGACATACCGTTGTGCCACTGGGGGGCATTTCTTAGTGCTTGGTTAAACTGATTTCTTAATGGATATGCCAAAAAGGTTTCATTATAAAATTATTAATTTAGAAATTGTCAATTTAAATGTTTCATTAGAAAACTATTTCAAACCACCTTTGTCGCATTATTATATTTTATTAAGATATGCCTTCAGAAATCAACATATATTGTCTGAAGAATAAACATCAGTTTTATCAGCTTCCATCACAAAATATGAGAGAGAGATTGCGGTATCTTCAGCTTTTACAATAGATTGTAGAAAAGAGTGTCTAAAAATATCATCAGTCTTCATCATAGAATAAAAAAGAATACCTTACGTATAATATCAGTGTCAACTGTCATCTACGTAAACTGAATAGACCAATAAGTTGAAAAAAGAGTTTCTTTTATACAACCACCATAGAATTTAGAAGAATAAAAAACAGCATTAATGTCCTCGGTGGTCGTAATATACAGATCAGTATCTGAAGAGCAATGATAAGCTTTCAGACATCAACTAGCATCTGGAGAGTATAACGAGTCTGTTATATTGAGAGGAATGTCTAAAAAATTAGTATTACTTGTACTTTTCTCCAACAGATTATGAATGCTGCTATAATTACTATTTGTACTTTCCACATAACTTACTGTCCTCCACTCTCCTACATTCTCAAAATCTCACCTTTGAACGTTCTGCGCAACCTTTCTAATGCAACAGCTGGCTATAACGATATTGTTTTCGTATAGTTTCTATATTTAGACAACATTATTTTTCATCCTTCACAGATCTGAAGATACCTTGAATTACGTAAATACCTTACGATGAATTATTGTTTCTCTTGTTGAACATTGTATTTTTATTTGTACGTAAATATATTATTTCAGTACAGTGTGAGACGACGAATTTGAAAATACATTTTCACGGCATCTATATATATTCAACACCAGTTCTGTTTTAATCAAATTAAGAAGTGTGTATTTCAGTGTTCATTCGAGATAAAAAAAAGTAACAAAACTTGAGAAATAAAACAGTTTATTTTTCTTTGAAAAAAAACGTGTTTAATAACATATGATAACGAGAAAATTGGAATAAGTTTATATAAAGTTAACACGAATCTGAACGTAATTAAGATTTGAAAATCTAAAACAGTGATTTTTTAAAAGAAAGATGAATGAATGAATGAAGTAAAGGGACACATGGCTATGTAGCTTCTAACTTTCTAGTAAATTTGTTTGTTTGGTTGGTTTGAATTTCGCGCAAAGCTACATGAGGGCTATATGCGCTAGCCGTTCCCTAATTTAGCAGTGTAAGATTAGAGGGAAGGCAGCTAGTCATCACCACCCACCGCCAACTCTTAAGCTACTCTTTTACCAACGAATAATGGGATTGACCGTAACATTATAACGCCCCCACGGCTGAAAGGGTTATCATGTTTGGTGGGACGGGGATTCGAACCACGATCCGCAGATTGCGAGTCGAGCTCCCTAACCACCTGGTCATTCCGGGCCCTTTCCAGTCGAATGGTTGCAAGTTTGAATCTGGCCAGCGTCATGCTTTTTTACTTCAATTGTTCCAATATACTCAGCTGTATAATGGGTACCAGCTATTATCTAGGGGTTAACCTGCAATAGACTGGCCTACTGTTCTAGGGGTGTGTATCATCAGCCTCGTCCGTTTGTGTCGCTTGAAACTGGAGTTCAAAAGCACCAACCATATGTGCCTTGCAAGGGAAAGGTGTTTTTTCCCCTTTATTTTAAGGAATGAATGAGTAAAACGACCTTGAGAGAAGTAAGTATAAGCCTTAAATAGTTTTTAACTATATTTAATCCTTAGCTTTACGCATAATATTACTGTTAGTGATTGGAATCTACCGAATGTTACACTCAGATAAAAATGATATACAGTTATTCAGTTTGTTGTTCTCGGTTTCCTTTCTAAGCTTATTCAAATATTCATTCAAAATTATAAATATTCTACGGATACGCGTCATGATACAATAAAACAATAAAATTAAGCGCCAGACTTAATTTATTTTAATACTTTGGTTTTTACTTTTTCAACGAGTAATTACGTTCAGAATACCAAAACCAAATTCTAAGATAATAATTATTAAAATGCTGCCAGATATATATCTTCTAAAAGCAACGAATTTTATAGGTCGTTCAAGTTGAAATTACCAAGCCTAATGTTAACCTATAACTAATCCTTCCACATGTAATCCATCTTAAAATGTTTATTTCACGAAGTGAGAGGGGTTTTGTTGGCTTGTTTCTAGTCAACCGTATTAATGATGTAGTTTTTGACTTAATCGTAAGTTTATCAGGTCTGAGACAAGGAATTGATTTCTTTGAATCATGAATTTTGGCATGTTTTTAACCTCTAACTACAGACTAATAACTAGACGACATATTCTTGTAGTCTACCTTATTTAAAAGGCAACTCGTACTCTATATGTAACTCTAAGTGAAATGTTATTTATACATACAGATTTGCGAATAGTTTTCCTCACCATAATTTTCTCATCTTAATTGGATTATTTTCTTTGCTTAAGCTACAAACACAAGTACTAATGACAGTTATAAAACAACTACTTTTAAAAATTAGAATTGACTTGAAATGAAATGGATTTAAATAAATGTAACATTTTTGCTAAAGCCTACAGATTGTTCTGATCAAGCTAAGCATGTTTTCCAAAGGTTTTGATAACTACGACGAAAAAAAATAAAAAATCAGCGAGACATCGTATCTAATGGATGTCTTTCCGTCGTTTGAATACCACGTCAAAATACACTTTGGTACATTTTTTTTTTCTTCATTGGAGATTTACATGTACGTAATCGGCATCAGTATCATCAAAATAAATTTAGTTGTCTGAAATAATATATTTATTCTAATGACATAAGGAAAATATCAATAAGAGATTTTGCTGAAATTTTTTGAATTGCCGCTTAGCTTTTACGTAAGTTGTTGTTGTTGTTGTTTGTTATTAAGCTCAACTTACACAAAGGGCTATCTGTGCTCTGCCCACCATGGGTATCGAAACCTGGTTTGTAGCAGTATAAGTCCGCAGACGCCCCCAGTGCCACAGCGGTATGTCTGTGGACTTACGACGCTAGAATCTCGGTTTTGATACCCGTGGTGGGCAGAGCACAGATAGCCAATTGTGTAGCTTTGTGTTTAATTACAAAAAAAACAAAGTCCGCAGATATGCCGCTGTGCCACTAGGAGGCTTTTACGTAAGTATATTATTGTAATATTATTTTCAAATTTTAAGATTTATGTATTGCTTTCCCTGTAACAGGTATTAAAGAAAAACTGTTTCCAGATATTACACATCGAGTGAATGTTATTCGTAACAGTTGTGTTTCTAAAATAAATCCTTGCTAACGTTAACAGCTATTGAAATTATTGTCTTACTCTTCCAGTGAAAATACTGTCATATGTTTTGAGTTAAGCTTCTGGCGGAAAGGGTAGAATAAAAGGAATCAAGTGTAGGAAGAATTCAGGTCATATATTACAGGTGGGCTTGATGTTCTATAAATTTCTAAACTGCACTCTATGAAACACATCCAGCTTGCACGTGTATGTTGAGGTAGTTATTCTAGCAACATCATTTTATTTTCCTGATCACGTAACGCGATATGCCATATGACACTCGGGAAGACTCCAAACCAACAACATGTTGACCTAAAAAAGTCGTACTATTCTTGCAAAGTTGGATAAATTGTACTCGTGACTCAATAGACAGGTTTCGTTGTATAGAATACCATCTTGCTCTATAAATTTATCCAGCTTTGTCCACACACAAAAATAGGTAGAAGCGTAGTAGATGAAAATTTTTAAGATGTAAATATTACTTATTATCTTACTTAAGTTTAGTTCAATACACAGCATATCTTAATAAAATCTGTTTAATTGCACACATAAACCTCTCAAATTATACGCTACACAAAACTCTTCACAGCACATATATTTACTGGTGACACGATTATCTTTCTCAAAACGATTCGTGCTGAAATTTATCTTTATTATTTTTATCAGTTATATGAGCATTGAGTAGCTTTTCTTAGATTTTTGTTTTTTCAATCTAAGCTATTTGAAAGAGGAATGCTATCACTTTGCATACTACTCTAATATTTATAAAAGAGCACATTTGATCTATTAGACCTCATATAATTATTGAGTTTCACTGAAAGAGTCTGATTTACTTGCTTATTAATACTTTCTATACACAACTAAGATATTTACTTTAATATCTGGCCCGGCATGGCCAGGTGGTTAGGGAGCTCGACTCGCAATCTGAGGGTTGCGGTTATAATGTTACTGTCAATCCCACTATTCGTTGGTAAAAGAGTAGCCCAAGAGTTGGCGGTGGGTGGTGATGACTAGCTGCCTTCCCTCTAGTCTTACACTGCTAAATTAGGGACGGCTAGCGCAGATAGCCCTCGTGTAGCTTTGAGCGAAATTTAAAACAAACAATCTTGTTTCTTAGTTTCGTAGTAACATCTCTTCCGAGGACAACCAAACTTCATAATGCTTCCTCTTTTACCACACCCCGATTAACGATCTTTATCTTTACTTAATTTGAAGAAATTACTGATTAATTTTGAAATGTATATTTTAATAATGGCACAATCTTGGTAATTCGATGTATTAACGGAGAGGAGATAAACGTTGTTGTTGTTGTTGTTTTTTGTTTTTGCTATTTTCTTTCGTTTTCGTATCTGTTTTCTAATTTTAATGACTCGTTTTGGTTGAGAAAATTGAGTAGTTGTATTTGTGTAAGAATTATTAACTTCTGATCAAATCAAACTACCTTCATAATCCAGAAGGTAATAATCAACTTATAACGATTGTTTAACCAGTCGCTGTTAGCCTGAGTTTTGGTAATGTGATGTAAGAATTATTAACTTCTGATCAAAGCAAACTACCTTCACAATCCAGAAGGCAATAATCAACTTATAACGATTGTTTCACCAGTCGCTGTTAGCCTGAGTTTTGGTAATGTGATGTAAGAATTATTAACTTCTGATCAAAGCAAACTACCTTCACAATCCAGAAGGCAATAATCAACTTATAACCATTGTTTCACCAGTCGCTGTTAGCCTGAGTTTTGGTAATGTGATGTAAGAATTATTAACTTCTGATCAAAGCAAATTACCTTCACAATCCAGAAGGCAATATTCAACTTATAACCATTGTTTCACCAGTCGCTGTTAGCCTGAGTTTTGGTAATGTGAGAGTCATCAAATATCGTTAAGAAAATTCCAAGACCGTAAACAAAGAAAACCATTTTTAACGAAGAAATAGTAATATTCCGATGTATTTATCATGCCAGAAACGTTAAAATAAAGTGTCGTATTTGCCACACTACTGTTAGGAATAACTATCCCCTGTGTCCCCTTGACATGTGCGTATTATATAATTCCCCTTCTCATCAATTCGGATCAGACGAGACATAGACCCACAAAGCCGTGTTTATAGCGCCATCAAATAGGTTAAGACTGTCAGAGAGAAATAAATCACTATAAAATAAAGCTGCGTAACAATATAACAAGATGTCGTATTTTATAATAATATACTGCTTATCTAAATAGAAATATATTACCAGCAGATAAACCCTGTCCCTTCATAATGTATTGCATAACTTTTTGTCCTTAATTTATAAGGAGTGTTTTGATGTGGATCGAAAATAAACCTAGAAGGTATAAACAGCTGCGTATTTACTGCCATCTATTAACAAATATACAAACTAAATGTTTAAACAGTTCAAAAGTGGTGATTGTATAAATAATAAAATATTTGTCATCTCTAATGCAATTAAAATATGTTAACGATGAAGTGAGATTTGGGCAGTATGAGTTAGGCTTTGGGAGCATATTTAATTCTAATTTGTGACCTATATACTCTTACTAGACGCTATTAAGTCTTTTCAATTATTTTTTGGTGAGACAAATCGTAAATCTAAGACTATTTTCGAATCGACAAATTCAACTGTGTTAGGTCAGTTTTGAAAAATTCCACCCTGTAACAAAGAACGAATAAAATGAAACACTTGCAGTGGTTAGATGTTGAAAGTGATTTTACACATATACAAATGAAAACAGAACACGAATAGAAAAAATACATAAACATATATCTATCAGAAATTATTAGGAATGCTAAAGACATTTCTGTTATCCTAACGACTAATTATAAATTATGAATATCGGATTATGCAATCATTATTGTTTCATGTAAAATAATGTAAACAAATACACTCCAGCAAAATAGTAACTTACGACTGTTGTGCCATCTTGTGCATAGTTTCTTAGTTATAATCTTCAGTAGACTTTTTTTTTGTCATTCTGCTTTACACCCAAACACTATATTTTTATGTTGCAAAGTGACTGCCATTAGCAGAAAAGCAAAATGTCAATATGCCTCTTTACAACACACTAACAGAGATATTTTGAAGACGACACGACTAAACCGGAAACTGCTGAGATATAACTAAGACAACAAAAACATTCAGAAAATATGGGGGATATTTTGAAGTTAACAATGTCGAATAGACGAATATTAAGAACAATTTAAAATTACTAGCAGAATATTATCAACGGTATCATGCTCTACTATTTATGGTCGGATAGGTAGAAATATTAAATAGGCAACTTAAATTCGATGACATGGAACCCTCTTTTTTAGAAAAGAAAAGTTTGGAGACGGTTCGAATGGGTAATGAAGAACACTTTATTGTAAACGCACAACGTTTCCAGAATATTATGTCACTATCTTGTCGAAACGTTGTACATTTATAATAAAGTTTTTTTTTGTGTGTCATCATCATGGGGCATAGTAAAGATGAGAAGGTCAACTAGAGCACTGATGGGCATAGTATAAATGAGAAGGTCAACTAGTGAAGTCATGGGGCATAGTAAAGATGAGAAGGTCAACTAAAGAACTGATTGGGTATAGTATAGATGAGAAGGTCAACTAGTGAAGTCATGGGGCATAGTAAAGATGAGAAGGTCAACTAAAGAACTGATCGGGTATAGTATAGATGAGAAGGTCAACTAGTGAAGTCATGGGGCATAGTAAAGATGAGAAGGTCAACTAAAGAACTGATTGGGTATAGTATAGATGAGAAGGTCAACTAGTGAAGTCATGGGGCATAGTAAAGATGAGAAGGTCAACTAAAGAACTGATCGGGTATAGTATAGATGAGAAGGTCAAGTAGACAACTGATGGGGCATAATAAAGATGAAAAGGTGAATTAGGGATATACTGAAGACAGCAATATCAAGAAAGCAACAAGGTTAATTAGATGGCCGTTAGGATATAATGACCACGTGATCAGCTAGACAAATAGTAGAATATATTGAAAACGGCACAATCAACAAGACAACTGATGGGGCATAATAAAGATGAGAAGGTCAACTAGTCAACTGTTAACATTTAGAATACGTTAAAGACAACATGGTCGTTTACGCAGATAATAGAATATAATGAAATCAACAAAAGTCAATTGTTGATTTAAAGTCAGAATTCTTGTTTACCCAAATAAAACAACTGCATTTAAAAAGATTTAGTCCAAATCCATCTTTATCGTTTAATGTGTTATTCTTTCTGTTCATGTTTACAATTCTTGCTCACCTAATGAAACCTCACTGTGATAAAATACGATTAAAGTGAAGTCAACCTTTTATTTACCTAGTGAACCTTTAGGGTGTTTTTTAGTCTCTAGAGGATTTTTCTTTCACACAGAGAGAGAATACTAAAAACAAAAGTGACTGAATAAACGTTTTTTCATGATCGATTTATTTTTAAGGGTAATTTATCTGTTTAAACCTAAAAGAGCTTTTTTTTTCATAAAAGAACTGTTTCTAAAGACAAAGTAGGAACGTTCATTCAAAGTAAGTATTTAATGTTGAGTTTCCCTTTGGGTACATCTAACGTTAGGAGGAATGTACATTTTACAGAAGTTACAGCCCTTTCACCACGAGCAAACTTTGGAACCAAAGCGAAATCTTTATCCATCATAGATAACTGGGAATGAAATATTGCAAGTGTTTGTCAACTAAAATAAAATGATAAAAGTTTTGAAATAATTAGTACTTGACACCCCTAAAAAAAACATATCAGTAGTAGGGGCTATCACGTTTAGACACTGAGGTAAGGATTGAGTTATATGTCTGTTAATTATCTTTTTAATGGACCCATCTGAAACAAGATAGTAGCTAACAGTGAAGCAATCTGGTAGATTATGGATTAATCAGAAGCGAAATAAAAAGAAAAGAGAGGTAGAGTGAGAGAGAAACAGGCCACCGACAGCAAGTAATAATTTTGGGAAATAGAAACATGAAACTGTGAGGTATTTATGTGTACATATAGATAGTGTTAATATTTACACCAGAAGGGAAAGACTGTATTACCAACAGCAATACCAAACCTGTGATGATATAAAACATATTTATAATACGAAATAAGCCTTACTCAAGACGTTTCTCAACAAAACAAAGTCACTAGGGCGTAGGTTATAATGCGGGGTGTAAGATAAGTCCTAGTTTTGGGAGGTGACTGCGGAAGTAAGACCCACATAGCGATGGGGGATACACCGTCTATCAGTATTAACCTCCATTCGCAAAGCCTCACAAGTAAAGAACATAATAATAAGAAAAGATAAGAGACCGAGATGTGGGTGTTCAAGTCTACAAGTCCCATATCCATATCATCCTTCACTGCCTGCAGACAGTTGTGGGAAGATGACTGCTCACAGAAGAAAAGAAGTGCAAATAAGAAAAAAGAGAGGAAAACAGTAAGAAGTACCATTCAGATGACGAGTACCTTACGTCCTGAAGTTGGCGTTCCAGCCCTATTATGATGGTAAAAGGTAAAATTATGTTGGAATAAAATCGTTATCGAGTTGTATGACACCCATCCTCCACCCATAATGTCTACTGTAACTAATTCTCACCCCCCCCCAAACTATAGGACTTTTTCCTTCTCTTTTTTATTTATTTTACACTTCTTTTCTTCTGTGTGCAGTCATCTTCCCACAACAGTCTTGAGGCAGCAAAGGTTGAAATAGATCTTCTGTGTGCAGTCATTTTCCCACAACGAAGACTTTTGTGGGAAGATGACTGTTCACAGAGATCTATATCAACCTTCACTGCCTGAAGACACTTATGGGAAGATGACTGCACACAGAAGATCTATATCAACCTTCACTGCCTGAAGACAGTTGTGGGAAGATAACTGCACACAGAAGATCTATATCAACCTTTACTGCCTGCAGACAGTTGTGGGAAGATGACTGCACACAGAAGATCTATATCAACTTTCACTGCCTAGTCTGCGGGAGTGACAAAGATGTGGACGTTGTGGGTTTGAGCACACACACATCTTGGTCTATTATCTTTGTAATTTTTTCTTATTTTGCTCTCTTATTATTTGACCTTTACTTGAGAGACTTTGTGAACGGAAGTTAAGACTGATAGACGGAGTATCCCCACCGCTATGTGGATCTTCCTTCCGCAGTCGCCTCTCTAAACCAGGACTTGTCTTATACCCCACATTACAGCTTGTGCCCTAGTGACTTTGTTTTGTTGTACAATGTCGGGGTTAAGACTTGTTTTGTACTATAGATATGTTATATATAAATATATACAGTGGCCCAAAAGTAGGTATACAGTTGCATATGTTGAATACATTAAATTGTTTATAGATTATAAGAAGGTAATGGCTAGTGACCTGACTAATGACCAATGGAAGTGGCAGGCAGACTCCAGGTTTGTGTGAATAACGACGGGTTTCAATTTGAACACCTGCGGGATTAACTTGTGATTAACTTTTCCATAATTCCATGGCATATATAAAGTGCCGTTAAATAAATTATTAACTGTACACTTTAATTTTAATTTAATTAATGCCCTAGTACACTATAAGTGAACAACTTACCTTACATCTGCATGCTTCTATACAGTTTAATAATATACGATTATGAAATTTGTTACAAATATCCTCTACTCCTTCTCATAATTCAACCAAGTTCTTTGAGTGGTTTACGATCTTCCTAGTTTTTGCATAAGCCTATAAAGTTTCCAGAACGTTCATACTGGGACTTTGTGCGGGCCGAGATTCTACCATTGACTTTTTTACTGTTTATTGTTTGCTTGAGGTCATTTTCTTCTTGGAAGACGAATTCCTGTTCGATGAGACAGACTCCTCAGGGAATGGCATGATGAATCAGAATCTGCTTGTACTTGTCAGCACTGAAGGTGCCATCAGTTTTGTGTAGATCAACACTGCTGTATAAGACAAACCCCAAACTTATACTGATGCTCCCACCTTTTCTTAACGTAATTGACTATGATATTTTCTCCACTCTGCCGTTGAACAAACCATTGTTGACTGTTTTAAAACATTTCGAATTTTGATTTGTGCTTAAAGAGGACGCATCAACAACTTTACTCATTCCACTATTTGTGGCCCATTTCAATCTGTTGGTTTGATAACCTTTTCTCAACAGCTACCCTCACATTTAGACTACTTCCTTCTAATGAGTACCTCACATTTAGATTTCTTACGGCTAATGTGTATCTCACATTTAGACTACTTCCTGCTAATGTGTAGCTCACACTTTAGACTACTTCCCGCTAATGTGTATCTCACATTTAGACTACTTCCTGCTAATGTGTATCTCACACTTTAGACTACTTCGTGCTAATGTGTATCTTAAATTTAGACTACTTCCTGCTAATGTGTATGTCACATTTATACTACTTCCTGCTAATGTGTATCTCACATTTAGACTACTTCCTTTTAACGTGTATGTCACATTTAGACTACTTCCTGCTAATGTTTATTTTACATTTAGACTACTTCCTGCTAATGTTTATTTTACATTTAGACTACTTCCTACTAATGTGTATCTCACATTTTGACTACTTCCTGCAAATGTGTATATCCCATTTAGACTACGTTCTGCTAATGTGTATCTCACACTTTAGACTACTTCGTGCTAATGTGTATCTTAAATTTAGACTACTTCCTGCTAATGTGTATGTCACATTTAGACTACTTCCTGCTAATGTGTATCTCACATTTTAGACTACTTCGTGCTAATGTGTATCTTAAATTTAGACTACTTCCTGCTAATGGGTATGTCACATTTAGACTACTGCCTTTTAACGTGTATGTCACATTTAGACTACTTCCTGCTAATGTGTATGTCACATTTAGACTACTTCCTGCAAATGTGTATCTCACATTTAGACTACTTCGTGCTAATGTGCATCTTAAATTTAGACTACTTTCTGCTAATGTGTATGTCACATTTAGACTACTTCCTGCAAATGTGTATCTCACATTTAGACTACTTCGTGCTAATGTGCATCTTAAATTTAGACTACTTTC